>NC_066520.1:22948330-23093330 GCF_024679095.1 Eriocheir sinensis | reverse complement strand
TTCCTCTGTAAATTTCTCTACCTCACAAATATTTTTGTTACCCACTTGACCAATTATATATATATATATATATATATATATATATATATATATATATATATATATATATATATATATATATATATATATATCTATATATATATATATATATATATATATATATATATATATATATATATAGTTCATCCAGTTTCTAAGACAAATATTTCAGCGGTAGAGAATTTACAGTACAAAAACCCTAATAAATAAAAGGAGGTTGTATATAGTTGATCCAGTTGCTTAGAAAAATATTTCAGCGGTTGAGAAATTTACAGAAGAACCCTAATAAATAAAAGGAGTACATACTATTCCTGTATTTTTTTCTTTTCTTTCCTTTTCGTCTTTGTTTTACTCGTGTTTTCCTCTTAAAAGACAGTTAAGAAAAAACATATCTGACGGTTTTGGTGTTGGCGACGTTAATAATTCTTGGCCGGACTATAGAGAAAACAAAATAAATCTTCGTTATTATGGATTATATATATATATATATATATATATATATATATATATATATATATATATATATATATATATATATATATATATATATATATATATATATATATATATATATATATATATATATATATATATATATATATATATATATATATATATATATTTTAAATCTTGTTTTATTTATTTAGCCTCTGTAAATTTCTCTACCTCAAATATTTTGTTAACCACTTATATATATATATATATATATATATATATATATATATATATATATATATATATATATATATATATATATATATATATATATATATATATATATAGTTAATCTTTTCAGTATATATTTCAAATTGCTTAGAAAAATGTTTCAGCGGTTGAGAAATTTACAGAAGAACCCTAATAAATGAAGGGAGAACATACTATTCCTGTATTATTTTTTTCTTTTCGTCTTTTTTACTTCGTTTCTTCTCTTAAAAGAGAGTTAAGTTTTCCTCTTTTCCTCCCAAAGAGTTAAGAAAAAACATATCTGACGGTTTTGGTGTTGGCGACGTTAATAATTCTTGGCCGGACTAAAGACAAAAACTAAAATAAATCTTCGTTATCATGGATTACATTACGTACGGTGAATTAATGTGATCCTCTTCCTTAAATCTTCTTTAATTTATTTGGCTTCCTTTTTAAATTTCTCTACCTCACAAATATTTTTTTGCCACCCATATATATATATATATATATATATATATATATATATATATATATATATATATATATATATAAAATATAAATATACATATATATATAAAGATATATCTATATAGTTGATCCAGTTTCTAAGACAAATATTTCAGCGGTAGAGAATTTACAGTACAAAAATTCTTATAAATAAAAGGAGGTTATATATAGTTGATCCAGTTGCTAAGAGTACATACTATTCTTGTATTTTTTTCTTTTCTATCCTTTTCGTCTTTGTTTTACTCGTGTTTTCCTCTTAAAAGACAGTTAAGAAAAAAACATATTTGACGGTTTTGGTGTTGGCGACGTTAATAATTCTTGGCCGGAGTAAAGAGAAAAACAAAAATAAATATTCGTTAAACTGGATTACATTAAGTACGGTGAATTAAAGTGATATATATATATATATATTTATATATATATATATATATTTATATATATATATATATATATATATATATATATATATATATATATATATATATATATATATATATATATATATATATATATATATATATATATATATATATATATATATATATATATATATATATATATATATATATATATATATATATATATATATATATATATATATATATATATATATATATATATATATATATATATATATATATATATATATATATATATATATATATATATATATATATATATATATATATATATATATATATATATATATATATATATATATATATATATATATATATATATATATATATATATATATATATATATATTTATTTATTAAGGTTTTTCTACTGTTAATTTCTCTAACGGTGTAATATCTCTCTTAGCAACTGAACAACTATCTTAACGCTTTCCTGTTCCTTCAACCTCATTTTATTTATAAGAGTTTCTCTAGCGCTGCAATATTTTTCTTAGCAACTGATTAACTATATACAACCTCCTTTTATTTATTATAGTATCTAAAACGCTATTCTCTTCTTTCAACCTCCCTTTATTTATTAGATTTCTTCCATAAATTTCTCTTCCGCTGAAACATTTTTTTCTTAGCAACTGAATAAACTATATACAATCTACTTCTATTCATTAGGCTTTTTTCTTGTACAAATTTCCCTACGCTGTAATATTTTTCTTAGCTACTGATAAACTGATAAACGCCCTACTTTTCCTTCAACCTCCTCTAATTTATTTGGATTCCTCTGTAAATTTCTCTACCTCACAAATATTTTTGTTACCCACTGGACCAATTTTATATATATATATATATATATATATATATATATATATATATATATATATATATATATATATATATATATATATATATATATATATATATATATATATATATATATATATATATATATTTGATCCAGTTTCTAAGACAAATATTTAAGCTGTAGAGAATATACAGTAAAAAAACACTAATAAATAAAATGAGGTTGTATATATTTGATCAATTTTCTAAGAAAAATATTTCAGATTAAAAATTACAGAAGAACCCTAATAAATAAAGGGAGTACATACTATTCCTGTATTTTTTTTCTTTTCTTTCTTTTTCGTCTTTGTTTTACTCGTGTTTTCCTCTTAAAAGACAGTTAAGAAAAAACATATCTGACGGTTTTGGTGTTGGCGACGTTAATAATTCTTGGCCGGACTAAAGAGAAAAACAAAAATAAATCTTCGTTATACTTCGTTATAATATATATAAATATATATATATATATATATATATATATATATATATATATATATATATATATATATATATATATATATATATATATATATATATATATATATATATATATATATACACGCTATCCTCTTCCTTTAATCTCCTTTTTTTAATAGGCTTTTTCTTCTGTAAATTTCTCAAACGCTGTAATATCTCTCTTAGGAAATGAACAACTATCTTAACGCTGTCCTCTTCTTTCAACCTCATTTCATTTATTAGGCTTTTTTTATGTAAATTTCTCTAGCGCTGCAATATTTTTCTTAGCAACTGATTAACTATATAGAACTTCCTTTTATATATCGTAGTATCTAAAACTTTATTCTCTTCTTTCAACCTCCCTTTATTGATTAGGCTTCTTCCGTAAGTTTTTCTACCGCTGAAATATTTTTTCTTATCAACTGAATAAACTATATACAATCTACTTTTATGTATTAGGCTTTTTTCTTGTACAAACTTCTCTAACGCTGTAATATTTTTCTTAGCAACTGATAAACTATGTAAACGCCCTCCTTTTCCTTCAACCTCCTTTAGTTTATTTGGCTTCCTCTGTAAATTTCTCTTCCTCACAAATATTTTTCCTACCCATTGGATTAATTTTATATAAATATATATATATATATATATATATATATATATATATATATATATATATATATATATATATATATATATATATATATATATATATATATATATAGTTGATCCAGTTTCTAAAACAAATATTTTAGCGGTTGAAAATTTACTGTACTAAAACCATAATATATAAAAGGAGGTTGTATATAGTTGATCCAGTTGCTAAGAAAAATATTTGAGCGGTTGAGAAATTTACAGAAGAACCCTAATAAATAAAGGGAGTACATACTATTCCTGTATTTTTTCTTTTCTTTCCTTTTCGTCTTTGTTTTACTCGTGTTTTCCTCTTAAAAGACAGTTAAGAAAAAACATATCGGACGGTTTTGGTGTTGGCGACGTTAATAATTCTTGGCCGGACTAAAGAGAAAAACAAAAATAAATCTTTTTTATACTGGATTACATTAAGTACGGTGAATTAAAGTGATATATATATATATATATATATATATATATATATATATATATATATATATATATATATATATATATATATATATATATATATATATATATATATATATATATATATATATATATATATATATATATATATATATATATATATATATATATATATATATATATATATATATATATATATATATATATATATATATATATATATATATATATATATATATATATATATATATATATATATATATATATATATATATATATATATATATATATATATATATATATATATATATATATATATATATATATATATATATATATACGGTAAATAAAAAATGATCTTCATATAATTTAAACATTCATATGCAATTTAAGTTATTAATTTCTGCTCTTAATTATTTCCACTGCTCAGAAATATATTATTATTCGTTTTAGTCCTTTTTTAAGCTCTGAAAATGAGTACGCTACATAAAATCCGAACATTATATAATTTCAAACTTCAAAGGCCAGTTTCTTTATTATTTTTTGCTTCTAATAATTTTCACTGCCCAAACATATATTATTAATAGTTTTTATTTATTTTTAAGCTTTGAAACTTAGTACGCTACATTAAAACAGGATTTCATATTATAATTTTAACCTTCATATACCATTTTTCTTATTAATATCTGCTTCTATTGATTTGTAATGCTCTAAAATATATTATCTTTGGCTTTTTTCCTTTTTTAAGAAACTGATTACGTTACTTAAAAACCGATTTTCAATTAATTTTAACATTCATATGTCTTTTTCCTCATTAATTTCTGCTTCTATTAAATTTTAATGCTCAACAATATATTATCATTACTTTTTCGTCCTTTTTTTAAGCTCTGAAACAGAGTGCGCACCGTAAATACTGGATTTCATGTTATAATTTCTAGCTTTATATGCCATTTTACTTATTAATATCTGCTTCCAATAATATATTATATATATTATAATATATTATCATTAGTTTTTAGTCCTTTTTAAGCTCTGAAACTGAGTGTGCTACATACAAGCGGATTTCATAGAACAATTTTAACCTTCATATGCCATTTTCCTCATTAATCTCTTCTCCGATTTCTCACTGCTCAAAAATATATTATCAATAATTCTTCTTCCATTTTTAACCCTAGAACTGTAACGCTGGCTCCGGGCGGACCCACACCCTCTTTACTTTTTTATATTCGAAATATATATATATATATATATATATATATATATATATATATATATATATATATATATATATATATATATATATATATATATATATAAACTATTCTCTTCTTTCAACCTCCTTTTAATTATTAGGCTTTTCCCTTCTCTGAATTTCTGTAACGCTGCAGTATTTTTCTTAGCAACTGATCAACTATCTAAACGCTATCCTTTTCCTTCAACATCCTTTTATTTATTAGGATTCTGTAAATCTCTCTACCGCTGAAATATTTTTCTTAGCAACTGGATCAACTCTCTCTCTCTCTCTATCTATCTATATATATATATATATATATATATATATATATATATATATATATATATATATATATATATATATATATATTTCGAATATAAAAAAGTAAAGACTGTGTGGGTCCGCCCGGAGCCAGCGTTACAGTTCTAGGGTTAAAAAAAGGATGAAAAATTATTGATAATATATTTTTGAGCAGTGAGAAAGGTGTTTCCACCTTTTCGGATTACCTAAACTCTGATAATATTATCGTGTTCAGGAGAATTTTATGTCAGCTGTTATTTTTTTGTTCTTCAATGCCATGGTAATTCTGTAAAAATAATCCAAATGAAGTAAAGCTTTGTAAACATTCGTAACAACCGCTTTGACCTATTTTTATACACGGCTTATGTTATTTATATTTGTTAATTTCAAATTTATTCATTACAGTGCCAATGCACTACCATTCTAAGTTTATTGATGAAAGAAAGAAGTAATTATTACGCAAGATAGATGAACTACAGATAAAACTGAAAACTTGAAGTGCGGAAAGTCCAGCGGATGGAAGGCGAGAAGGGACGCACTGAAGTTATCGTTCCACCTCGGAGTAGATTGCAAACGTACGTGTTGCATTACATAAGAGATGAAATTGCCGTGTCAGAGCTTATTCTGTCAAAAATTTATTGGTCCACACAGCACAACAGTTGGAGCTATTTCGTGAAACATGTCATTGGGATCTGTTATGCAACTTCCTCACTAAATATCTACTAACTTTTCTGGGGTCGATGTGTTTGTTGTGTATATGTAGCATTAAATGTTTGACAGAATAAGCTCTGACACGGCAATTTCATATCTTCTGCACGACAACACGTTTGCAATTTATTTCGAGTTGAATGAATAACTTACAGTGCGTCCCTTCTCGCCCTCCCTCCGCGAGGCGTCTCGGGAGAAGTTTCAGCTGCGTACGAAGACAATGGATTCATATATATATATATATATATATATATATATATATATATATATATATATATATATATATATATATATATATATATATATATATATATATATATATATATATATATATATATATATATATATATATATATATATATATATATATATATATATATATATATATATATATATATATATATATATATATATATAAATATATCATCAGACTAAAGGGCAAAGTACATTCCTACTGGAGAGGTAATTCAAAATAATATAATATCCAATAGCCTAACCTAGCTCGTGCCGACATCATCAAAAGTAGCTTTATGCATAGTTCATTCTTTTACAGACTATCCATTACTAACAAGCATATAAGGTTTCGAATGATGAAGTTTAATTATTGAGGATGTTTACCTATAAAAAATATACCGTAACAATTATTATAAACGCACAGTGATGGAACAAAATAAAGGGTGTGTGAAAAGCCGCCCGGGTGGCTCATGGCAGCATTATATTGTAATACTAGGCAAGCCACCCGGGCGGCTCCGGCACTATAAGGGTTAAGGGAAGGACGAACGAGTGGCTGGGGAAGAATTCAGACCGAGCCGAGTAGAGGAGGAACAGATGGTTATGCAGTGAGGAAATTAGGGTCAGGGAGGAGTATTATAGAGCCATACGGTGTTAGGGTGATGGGAAGACTAAGCGATGAAGTTACTGAAGATACTGCGAACTGGGAGAGATGCTTAATGGATGCTTACTGCTTAATGGAGGGGAATATTTGGTACATATATATAGGGTAACCTTGGAATACACTGCTTTATTCATGGAACCTTCTACGTCCTTCCTATCTCACCCTCTCTCTTCCTCTCCTCTCGCTTCCTCTCTGTCTCTTTTTCTCTGCCTTTCTCTCTATCTATATCGCAGAAACACTCAAGCACACACTCTCTCTCTCACACAAACACAGACACACACACAGCAATTACGTAAATATCCTCTCTTTCCGCTATATCCCGTTTCTGTGGTCTTCTATTCCCGAACAAAACGCACTCTCGGAAAGCCGATTAGTGCAAACAAAACAGTTGTGGATATACAGAAAATAGCTGATTGCTGTTTGATAGAGACCAGCTTAGTGGGGCTTATGCCATTGTAAAAAGAAAAAATGTGGATTGGTATTATTGCACTGATGTTTAATTTTAGATTTTGATTCGGCCGGTGATCATTTCGAAATGGTTGAGGTTAATCTTTTTTTAGTTTTAATTGCACAGGTCGCGTTTGCATTTGTATTGTAATTCCTTTCAAGCCTTATGGTGTTTTTGGGTAGCGGAGTAGTATGTTTTTTTTTCCTCCTATCTGGGACGTGAAGCGCATAACGTAAGAACATAACAATATTAGAATCGTGTAAGTCTAGTCATTCTGGAACATATGTTAGTTGCTATGAATTCAGTGATCACTTTACTGACTTCAATGCATCATGTTTTTGTTGACGTGTAGGTCGGCACTATATAGCCGGTGGTTTGTTTTTTTTCTCGCTTGTTTACATATACGTATGGCAGTGTATTTCAAACGCGTATCATGGTGTGGTGGGGTCTGGTATGTGGGTTAATCCTTTCCGATTGTGGTGCCTTTACGCGCGTGTTGTGTTATGTGTGAGTAATGTATGGCATGAACTGTACACACACACACACACACACACACACACACACACACACACACACACACACACACACACACACACACATACACTCCCACCTACCCTACCCTCACACACACACACACGCACACGCACGCATGCACAAACAACAGGGGTATACTGAAAATAACGTCATCTCCTGATTATTTCATATCTTTTAATCGGACTGAAATTATTATTATTAACGCATGAAATAAAAGTACAGCTTCGGTTTTTTGGGGTATAAGTTGTATTGTGTATAAACGGCTTACCCTTAGTTTATCGAATTAATCATCTACGTATTTTCTTTATTAATCATAAATTCATCTATCTATTTTTTTCTATTCTATGTTGTTTATTTACTGTTTTTTACCATTTTTGTTTTTTTGCCTGAATTCGCTTCTGTAAGTTAATTTAGACCCGGAAGTATAGTTCAAATTTATTCTGTTTTCCATTTTACTGTTTTATGTATTTACATTTTTTTCTATATTTTTTTGATCTGTATTCGCTTCTGTAAGTTAATTAAAACCGGGAAATATCGTTCATTTATTCTGTTTTCCGAGTTTTATCATTATACTTTATTTCATCTCTTACTATATTTACTATTTTCACTATTTCTATTTTTTTTTGTCCGTATTCGCTTCTGTAAGTTAATTAAAGCCGGAAAATATCGTTCATTTATTCTGTTTTTTCAAGTTTTATCATTTTATTCCACGCTGACGAACGTAGCGGTGAGCCTTTTCATTATTTCGTATCGGCCAGAAAACTGTTATCCGTGCCACGCTTCCGGGCTCTGCGCTATCCGCAAACCATACGGACCCGGGAATGGAAACAACAAATTAGACCGGAATTTACGTTTTAGTCCAAAGAACGTTTATGTAACTCGCCCCCCAAAAAACCACAAATTGATTTTGTTTTCAACCCATGCGTTGCTGTTGAGTGGGCAGGTCAGTCTTAAAAGTATCGGATCCTGTGAAGTTAGCTAAAAAAGAACAGTAATGAATTCCAACCCGCTTAATAATACAATGATCCAACTCTACCGTGAAGATAAACTATATAAACAACATAAGTAAGGAGAAGAGAAAAAGGAGAGGATAAAAAGAACAGAGAAAGAGAAGAAACTCGCGTATATACAGAAGATTAACACATACACATATACCAAAAAAATAAAAAGAGATATATACAACCTAAGTTAGGAGGACAAACAATGCCATAACGAATGTAACTCATGTGGCAAACTTTTTTCTTATTAGCAAGTCGTTTTTCCTCACTCAACACTTGCTTGGTTACTAATTCTTTACCCCTTGCCCTCACAATGATTCGCCTGTCATAATCCTAACCTCTCTCTTACGTCCAAATAGTAGATTTCCCTCTAACCCAATACATTACGGTGTGGCTGAGACCTTATATTCCCTGATAGCAAGGCGTTTGTCCTTATCCAACACCTGCTTGCTTTCTGCTTAATCCTAATCTCTCTCGTCCTTACCTTGATCACCCCATCATAACCATACTCATACGTCCCAGCTGTAGATTTCCCTCTGACCCAATACAGCACTTTCCATTTCATCAACACTTCTTGCTTTCTGCTTATTCATGATCTCTCTCTTCCTCACCTTGATCACTCCGTCATAACCTCACTTTTACGTTCCAGCTATAGATTTCCCTCTGGCCCGATACTGTACGTTCCCTTTAAACAATTTACACCATAGCCACGTTCCCGACTTACTCACCTACTTCCTGCTTCCCTGCTCTCATTTGTTCCTTCATCCATCACTGTTACATGCAACAGTATCAGTGTGCCATTGTTACCGTGACCTGGTACAATGTTTTCTCTTGAATCGTTTATCTTTGTAACACTTTTCTCCGTTCACCAAATTTTAAATCATATTCTGTACCTCAACTATTCCGTATCTCATTTTATCTTGTCTATTTTTACTACTTCTTTTTATTTTTTTCGTATTTTTGTATTTTTGTATGGATTTCGGGTTAATTTTTCCTACGAGCCTGTACACAATGTTATCTTTAAACACTCCACTCGATAAAAAAAATTCCATTATGTTCTGTACCTCAACTATGCCATACCTCATATAATCTTGTCAACTTCTTATTACTTTCACTATTTCTCTTTATTTTTCCTTTTGTTTGTATTTTTTGTATGGATTTCGTTTCCACTTTTCCTACAAGCCAATGTCAGATGGTTTCTTTAAATGTTCCACTATTCCATGTCTTCCTCCATTCCATTCCTCCCCTTTTCCCATGTTTTACTCAGTCGTTGCTTCAGTTTTCTCTCGCCACTTTCTTATACTCAACAATCTTCACTTCATATGCCGGGTTCCCTTCCACCCATGGCTCTGTCCTCCCTCTTGCCTGCTCTGGTCTGCACCCTCGCGACTCGCCGGCCCTGACACCTGAAATATAATATGAAAAGTTTCACGGTCGGTGCGTCGAGGTTTATATTATTTTATTGTCAGATTTCACGAACGCCACCGGGGGCTTGTAATTATTAATGCGTATAGACCTGACGTTTCCGTGCCAGCTGTCATTTACTTTTTAAATAGAGATAAATATGTAGAGAAATAAAGAAAGAGAGACTTAATGAGAGAGAAAGAGAGAGACCCTACTTTAGATTCAGTGAAGTGAGAAGTTAGGTCGTTGCGAGTAAGAATGAAGTTAGATCAATTAAAAGTATGTAAGTAATGACTGCATCGCCTGCATGCTGAGAACCAGTGCATGAAGGCCGACTCGGGGTGAATAGAGACCAGGGCTGTTGCAAGGACGTTCAGTAAGGACTCGGAAAGGGCAGAAGTGGCGTGGACTAAGATGAACACTAATTACACACGGAGAGGAACTAAAGACGGAAACTTAGATGAACACGGATGTAAGGGAGTTGGGAAGAGGCATGGACGTAAGGAAAAAAACGAAAAAGGCAGAAGTGACAGGAAATAAGATGAAAACAAATGACACACGGAGAAGGGGCTAGAGGTGGAAAGCTAGTTTACCTCAGATGGAACAGAGAGAGAGAATCGGGTACTGAGAAATGGGACGAAGAAGGAGGAAGGTGAGAGTCAGGAAAACTACTTGTACTGCTCGAGGATACTTATGAGGTAATGATCCCACTTTTTGTTAGGTTTATTACTGGGCAACAGAGAATGAAACAGAAATATATAAAGAGAAAATAGAAATAGACAAAAAATAAAAGAGGAAATAGGAGTAGAAATAATGGAAAAATAGAAACGGGAATAGAGGTAAAAATTAATAAAGAATAGAAACGGAAATAGAGGTAGAAATTTATACAAAAAAAGAAGCGGAAATAGAAGTAGAAAGGGATTAAAAAGTACAAATAGAAATCGAAGCAGAAAACGAGAAAAAAAATATAGAAAGCCTTATCGTAGAAACAAAAGGAGACTGACACAAAATAAAAATTAATTCCGATAATTCACTCAACCCATCACGGCCTCCTTAACACAAATGAACACTGACCAAGAGAGAGGGAACGAGTGGCAGCCAGTTATCTTTACTATCTTGAACCCAGAACCTCGATACCAACAGCAGTCTAACTCTATCCATTTTGTTCATAATTATATCACGAGTAAAAGATGAGCGACGTAAAAGTAAATACATGAACCAAGAAACAAAGAAAAAGGGAAGACATAGAAAAAAACAAGGAATACAGTTTTAGCCTTGTTATATCTCACGAGTAAAAGATGAGCGACGCAAAAGTAAATTCATGAACCAGGAAACACAGAAAAAGGGAAGAAATAGGAAGAAAAAAAACAAGGAATAGCTACAGTTTTATCCTAGTTGTGTCTCGCGAGTAAATGAGCGACAATTTAGTAAATATATTATGAAGAAAACACAAGGAAAACACAGCTCGAGAAATTCTGCAGCATGAACAACACAAAATAAATGTAAATACTTGGGCACAAAAGTTAAATATTTTTCCGACTTTGAGCTTTCACATATTTGTCTGCGCAGATTAAAATGAATAAGTAAACAAACAAGAAACGAGAATTTATGCTCCTGAATATTCGGTTTGTTTCCCCGTGTACTTGGCGAAATATATTATCTGTCTCTCTCATTTTCTTTTCCTTCATTAGGATGAGAAGTATAAGCGATTGGATAAATATTTGACCTCAAACATTTATCCGTATCCTTATCCTTATTAACCTTACACTCGTTTGTTTTATTTCGCTTTTACTCGACAAACTTTATGGCCTTTTTCTTTTTCTTTCGTTAGGGTCAAAAGTGAAAACGATAGGATAAGTATTTAATCTTGAACACATTTTCCCTTATCCTTATTCCTACTATCTTTACTCTCCTCTGTTAATTTATGTTTCTTCTTAGCAAAGTATATTATCTGTTTTTTCTCGTTTTCTTTTCTTTCGTTAGTATCAGGAAGTAAAAACGATTGATCTGAAGTATACAATCTATTTTTAACACACAAAAAAGACCCTCCTTACCAATGGACACTTGCACTTCATATACAACAGGAGGGTCTGGCGTGTCAGGGTCAGCTCGTGGCGGCCGAATTATCGAACACCCTGAAGGGGCACACTAAGGAACACGCTGCATCGGAGCACTCAGTATCTGTTGCTCAGGACAGTGACGAAAATGATAATGACGGAAGCATTAATAATAATAGTAATAATAATAATGTTAATGATAATAGTAGAGATGTAAATAATGATAATACCAATGATGATAACGTAATACGAGTGCGAGTAATAACATAACATAACATATCAATATCATAAATAATAAAGTAATTACAATGATGATGATGATTATGATAAAGTAGAACGTCATAACAGTGCAAAATCAATAAATAGAAACGCGTTTTAACCTATATAATTACAAACTTATTAAGCAAAAGAACCCATATACTTCTGCATTCTTAAATACCACAAGTTAATTTAAGTAAAGAATCTAACCACTTCACGTTCGACTTCCAGGGTCTAATTAGTGTTGCTGCGAGACACAGGAAACGGGGAATGTCTTAACCTGAGACAAGTGCATCTTCTTATGGTATTATTTCACCCTTCGTTAAGCTCTGCAAATCACATCCCTCCGTTTTCCTGAGTCACCTATCTCAGAGTCACGTCAAGTTGGTTACACGGATTTGGCTTTCTGTGCGTACATATTTTAGTTATTCTTCTCGCTTCGATCAAGGATTTCCATTTGCAGTCATTTCTCATTATAGTTTATCTCTTTTTCATTTTATTTTTGCTTACCCGCTTGTGTGTGTTTGTGTTTGTGTGTGCGTATGCGTGTGTTGGTGTATCTAGTGCATTATATTATTTAGCATTACATTAATCAGAACAAGCACAAGCCTTCAAGTTAAGGCATCTCGTCAGGATTCCGAGGTAGCCTCTAACTTTTCCCTCCGCCACCCTTACTCCCAGCATCCACGTGGCGGCTGTTCCATCACGCGGCCACATCATCACTCACCCTTTTGTCGGAGTTTTAATGAGTGCTCGTCGAGTTTTCCTTCACGTAGCGTTTTAATATCAACTAAAACTTCTTGGATCAGAAGCTTGCGCAACATGGCTGGCTGCAGCTCGACGAGAAGGGAAATAATTAATGTTGGAGATGGTGGGCTTCCTTTCCTCTCCTCTCGTGGTCATGTAATGGGAGAAGGAATATGACGATCTTGCCACTGGGGACACGAACTCCTTTCCGGAAAAGCCTCGTGTCAACCAGCCTCAGGTATTCTCAGCTTCTTTACATTTTGAACAGTACGGAGCTCCTCTTCCTGGCTGCTCTGGGGATGTAACTCCCTATGTCTTATATTCCCAAACGTTTCAACACTTTAGTACGTGTATTAAATTATAGGGATTTTCAAGAGTGGTTTCATGACCCTGACGGTAGACTTGGTAGGCATCTGTGGCATAAACGGGAAAAAAAACACTGATGAGAACCCATCGTAACCTGAAACTCGGCTAGAAGCTAAATCCATTTATATATAAGATTGATAAATATTCAAAACCTGTAAAGTGCTGTACTCAGTTTTCTCAGAGGGTGGTACGTGTATTAATTTACATCCACCCCACTCCAGCATCGTCTGTCACCCCGGCCGGCGTCTGTGCTGACAAGGACGTTTAAGGGCGGGGAACAAGTTAGGAGGGTCGTGGGTTAGCCGAAGTTGGTGTTTGTGTGGTAATCGTGCTTCCTCGTTGCGGGGGCTTCAGGGCACCGCGCGTGTGCTACAGCTTGACGTTTTGGCAAACTTTAATGGATTTCGCGGCGATTAGTTGGCGGTTGATAACTTGGGGAGTCTGAGCAATTTGATATGCCTTGGTGATCGATTTCGATAGTTTGGAGACTTCTATTTTACAACCAATAACACAGTAAAGAAATAGAATGCAGGGAAGAGAGAGGGGATGAAGGTAAAAGAACAAATCATACCCGTGAACATAAGGATTAAATGACCCAACTGTTCTTGTTTCTTCATATCTCTTGGTTGTGGGAAACTTGAAGGAACACTGACAACGAGAACAGTGGAGGAGGTGGTAGTGGTAGTGATGGTGGTAGTGATGGTGGTAGTGATGGTGAAGGTGTTAGTGATGGTAGTGGTGGTAGTGATGGTGGTAGTGATGGTGGTAGTGATGGTGGAGGTGTTAGTGATGGTAGTGGTGGTAGTGATGGTGGTGGTATGCTCGTGAGCAGTGAGTGCGGGTAATATATACTATTTTCCTCATGATTACTAGGAGCAGCTTCGTGTTGGCAGGACAAACCCGTGAATGGCTGTCTGTCACGAGCACTGGTCATATAATAGAGGGGCCTCCTGGGTGCCTGTCTACCGCTCAGAGGCTTACCTAAGGAAATGGGGGAAACTAAGTTGTCTGAAGTTCACTTCTCGTACTTTTGGCTCCACGGAAGGTTACTAAGCATTGTTCGTCAAAGTTTAATTATTCCATGAGAAAGCGGTTTTCACTGTTGAGCGAAGGATTCATGTTTAGTTATCTGATGTGACGCGGGAGTGGCTGCAAAAAACAAGAACTTTTGAAATCACAAAGTTTAAATAAATGTCTGTGTTTGTTTTGGCAGGAAAAATACATAGTTAATTAAATGGTGTTTGTTGTTTTTGACGCGCCGCTTTTCTGTTGTCAAAGAGTGGAACATTTCTAGGCTAAACAAACCATTGCCAACACCTGGCCTTTGCATCAACACAATCCCGTTAGGCTCCCGCGCCAGCTAAATAAATATTCTATAAGCATCACCAATATAAGAACAGAAACAAAACATTACCACCACCGAGTAAACGCCTCCCACACGGAAACACGAGAATTGAACAAAATACGTATAGTTTTCAATATAAGTTGGTGAGTTTTGATTACTGCGCGGGGCGTCTCATTGCTCGCTTCCGCCGCGTCAGTGACAGAAGCAATTTCGCAGTGCATCATCGCTCACTCGGAGGACGTAAAGGCCACTGAGGCACAAGGGCATAGAGAGGCTTGCTGGCGGGTCCTGACGCAGAGGGTACGGCGGGAAGGAGGGGAGGGTGAAGGATGAGGATGAGGAGTAGGAGGAGAAGGAGGACGAGGTGGAGGGTAAGGAGGAGCAGGAGGAGGAAGAGGAGCCATGTTGCGAGTCTTTAGACATTTAGGTCATGTATTGTCACTGGTGCTTCGGTTGTCTATATGTTTATTAGTGCGTGTTTGTCTGTATCCCTGTCTGTTCGTCTGTCTATCTTGTATGTCTGTCTCTCTGTCTCAATTCCCTCGTCATTGCTTTTCCGCTTTTCCTTCCTCTTTCCTTCCTCTTCCCTCTTCATGCAGTTTGGTTCCAGGAAGAGAGAGCGGAGGGGGCAGCGAAGGCCACCCCGCGCCACCCACTTCACACGTCGAATTTGGTCTCATTACTTATTGGTCCTCGAGGTAATCAAGTTTCCCGGATATCCCTCGTTAGCAAACTGCCTAATGAGCTCAACAAGTTCGTCAAGTTTGCCGACGAAATCTTGTCCGGTCCATAGTTCCGCTCATTCCAGGGTTAACGTGATCCTTCCCGTCTTGTCTTGTTTTTGGAGGGTTCACGAAGAGATGGTTTTGGTTAGCCACAAGATGTAAGGACCAATTTCACGAATAACTACTCTATTTTTATCCCTGGGTTCGTAGTTTCAGATTATATACCAATTACCAATTTAGTTTAGTTTAGTTTAGTTTAGTTACCAATATAGTTTCATTTTCTTACTGCTTTTATATTGATTTTGTTAGTTTCATAGTTTAAGGCCCTTTGCGTATAGCTGACTCAGATTCATAGTTTTGCTTATTTATCTATTTATTTATATGTTTACTTAACCAAGGTCCGCCTTCAGAACAGTTGTATCACGAATGGCTTAGCTTGTCTTCTCTGCCAACGTGATGCTTGTATGCGTCTAATCAATCTCGTAATCGCGTAGCCTTAGCGGAACCCATATCGAGCCTAACTATAGCTGATTGGATTTCATGGTAACCTCAACTATAGGTGAATGGTTTCCTTAGTCCTTCCTGGGACGTAGCGACTTCATTACGGAGGTGGCTGGCGTTGGGCTCCCCGAGGCTTTTTGCTCCCGCCCTTATATATATAATCAACCGGGCGGAATAAAAGGATAACTTCATTCTTTTCCAGAAAATCCTATGCAATAAAGAGCGGAATCTCTGAAATTGCCCGCCTGTAAGCCAATTAAGCCAACATTATTATGGGAAAGTCTGGGAATATATGGACACGAAATTAGCGTCGCCTGAAAACCCGACTGGAGAGTATTATTCGCTTTATTACTTGAGAAAATAATATGTATGATTTTTTGTAAATATATTTTGAGGGTATTATATTACCTTAGTCACATATTTTTTTTCTCTCTCTCTCTCTCTCTCTCTCTCTCTCTCTCTCTCTCTCTCTCTCTCTCTCTCTCTCTCTCTCTCTCTCTCTCTCTCTCTCTCTCTCTCTCTCTCTCTCTCTCTCTATTTATCTCTATCTATCTATCTATCTATTTATCTATCTACTGGAAACACAAAAGCTTACCGGAATTCTTATTATAGCACAACAACAACGCCGCAGGGTTAGCGCTGGCCGGCTATCATTGCCAACACATGAATAAACAAATGTCTTGATGGAATACGAATTGCCCGCTTAAGTCAAGGCCTCCCTAGATTATGCTGCATTGGTTGACTCCCCAGCACGCCTTATAATGGTTAACAGTTGAAGCATGAAGATGGTTGTAGGTTTGGCAACGTTTTTTTAGCTCGTTTACAATTGTGAGTGAAAGGCTGTCTGTAGCAATCTTTTGTGTTATTTGTTAATCGAATGTTGAGGTAATAAATGAGAGCTGGTCGATAAATAAGCACTGGGGAAACCTAGAGAAGGTAAACTGATTAATACCATAAGGTAACTTAACAACACCAAAACAATCACTATCGGTCTTTACTCAGAAAATTCATACATGTGTCTTTACTAATGAGTCTTTCTTTACAACACTTTGAGGTCTTTCTATGTTGATTTATGCCGTAAGGTGCTGGCTATCATGTGTTTGAAAATCGGATGTAACACTGGTCCCATATCGTATGTAATGAGTTCTTACTTCGGAGATGAGCTCTGAACAATGCCCACGTTTAGAGTATGCCCCCATCTTTACGTTTACCAGGAATGTTGTTTGGTATTTCTTATTCAGTTTCACATAAGTTTTCCTCCGTTCAGCTGATATCGATTTCCATTGTTATTACTTTGCATTGATTCTCCATCTCTGATTTATCTTGCTAAAGTTGGTGTTGCGAAAGTCTGCTAGCACATTCCTTCCTCCCTCACTCGAGCTACAAAGCATCGCCTCTTATCCCTCACACATCCAAACTCTCGCTCACAACACGGCCGTTCGCGAGCCGGGTTTAGCGGCGCGGCTTCTCCCCTCCATCAGCCGCGTATTACCATTATGTCGTTTTCAAGTTTAGCTGAAATTCGGGGCAGCTGCAGCGTAAATATTGGAAAAATATAACAGGACTCGAAAAGTGGGGCGGCAGGAAATCGGGCTGCATAAAATGGAGGCTTTTTAAATTTAATTTTTTCCCGGTTTATCAACGTTAGCCCCCGACTGTTCCTTTTACCTCTACTTCATTGGATTATTCACTATGATATTACTGCGTTTTATGACCCAAAGGAAGAGTGAAAAGGGAGAAAAGTAAGGGCAAGCCGTAAAACACGCATTTCCATTATAATCTTCAGTCACATTGTTCGTTACTAGTTTCATTATTATAACAAATTAATCACAAACCATATATTATTAGATTACACCGACCAATGGATTTGTAGTTAACACACTCAATGGAAGCATGTGTTTATAATCAAGACTTTAATCGGATATAGCGCGCATTTGCATCTGGCTAGAGAAGTTGCCCTAAACACGAGTGGCGAGGAAACTAACGATTATTGCTGCTATGCTGTGGCGTGTAGTTAAGGCTGTTGCTTGTAGTGAGGATGGAAGACCAAGAAGTCGTCCGTAGGTTTTTGAATACACAGGAGGAAAAGGAAAAGAAAGGAAAAAGATATAACAAAGAAAGGAAAAAGAAAGGGTCCATACTTCTCTGCTTCTTACTTTTAACCTTTCACTCCAAATAATTCTCAAAACAATCTTTCTTGCATTTGTAGTCCGACTAAACCAACTGTAATGAGACTATTTCTCGATTAAGCAAAGCAAGCTAATCCACATATACGTACCAGTTGCATGTACGCTAATTTCTCGTATTGGGAAGAGCCGTGACACGCTAGAAACACCTGGCAAACAGACCCAATAAAGCGCCTGATCCGCCACCATCGATTACCCAAATGAGAAGCCAACAAATGGGTTCACTGTGACGGCGCTTGCAAGTCGAGGTTAAAATTTGCGCGTGCCTCAGTCAAGGGCAGAGATTTTCGACGAGAGATTTAAAAGGCACTCAAGCGATGCCACGGAGCGATTTATCCTTAACGTGAGCTGCGTAATGGATCAGCTAGAACGAATCACGGGCGAAGTCAGGAGAGGCTGGTGCAGGAGAGCAGAAGAGAAAAGAGAAGAGAGAAGAGCAGAGCAGAGCTGAGCAGAAAAGGGAGGGGAAGATTGGGAAGCATATGGAAGGAGAGAAAGACAGAGATGAGGCTGGGAAAGGGTGAAAAATCCTTAAGGTAAAGTTAATGAAATATTGCACGCTTGATATGTAGACTTTCTCGCCGCCGCGCAGCTGTTAAACCCTTTTCATTTACTCATCTATTTATTAATTTAGAGATAGGTAGGTACAGAGAGAGAGAGAGAGAGAGAGAGAGAGAGAGAGAGAGAGAGAGAGAGAGAGAGAGAGAGAGAGAGAGAGAGAGAGAGAGAGAGAGAGAGAGACTAATGCCCGCCGATCCTGAATTGTGGATTTCTATGGTGTAATTACGAGAGGTGATTGATAGCTTCCGCCACTGATTTATGTGACGCTATGTGCTGAACCACGTGTCTGTCTGTCTGTCTGGCCGCTGTCTGTCTGTCCCTATGTGTCTGGCCGGTGTTTGTCTTGACCTGAAGCCTTTGGTGTACCCCTGTTTGTGTCTGTCTACGTCCGTCCCTTTGAACCTACCGTATCTATCTGTACTCTTAGGTAGTGAAACGTTAGACGCTGACTCCGTAGACTTTTGCCGCCGATAGAGAAAAAATGCATTAATCAAGACTACTACTAATTATTTTTCTTACCTATTTGATCTCTCTCTCTCTCTCTCTCTCTCTCTCTCTCTCTCTCTCTCTCTCTCTCTCTCTCTCTCTCTCTCTCTCTCTCTCTCTCTCTCTCGCTCGCTCGCTCTCTCTCTCTCGCTTTCGATGAAGGTGGGAGCAATTTAGAGTCGGGTAATGAGAGGGGAATTCTCTTGACTCGTTATCTTAAAACGTTAAGTGAAATTAGACTTCGTTGGGATAATTGGCAATACTGTATGGACGAAGCATTGAGAGAGAGAGAGAGAGAGAGAGAGAGAGAGAGAGAGAGAGAGAGAGAGAGAGAGAGAGAGAGAGAGAGAGAGAGAGAGAGAGAGAGAGATCAAAAGAGAACGTGCAACCAAGGATAAAGTGGTTCCCGTCTGCTATTTGGCTAGCGTTAGGAGATATAATGAGCCTGTTACCGCGTTTGACTCCTAGTGCTACACGTGTTTCTCTCATACTCTCCTTTTGCGCCCTGATCTGGGATACGCAACTGCTTCGTTATCATCCAATTCCCTTTGTTAGATTCCGGAAATACGACTTCACTGTGGTAACAAGTACTGTAATCAGTATAGTTTAGAGTATATTTTATAGCTGCTCGTGGCCCCGGTGCTCAGCTCCGTCTCAGGAACAAAATTGACTAGTAATTTATCGCACGGTTGTAAAATGCGTCCGATATTGGCAGGATAAGAAAGGAATAGTGTTTTGGGGTTGTGAAATAAATAATAGAAGAGAAAAAAGGTTTATGTAAATATTTTGGAGTGAAATGAGATAAAAAAAAAAAACGTTGATCCCATTTAAATGAAAGGAAGAAAATGAAGTATGTCAGACAATTTGCTGGATGGGTGACAAATACACACACACACACACACACACACACACACACACACACACACACACACACACACACACACACACACACAGGCAGATAAATAGAAAGTGGAGATCGCCATAACCAGGAATCGTATATTTTCCGTCCCTTAATTGGTCTGACAGACTCCCCTACGTATGCACCCAATTATTTTATCATTCCGGCCAGTGATATAATCAAGGTGTTTCCTTTCACCAATTAGGGGAGCTAGAAGCCCAGACAATATCAGGTAAGGCGGGGAGAAAACTATGCACTGGAAAGAGAGAGAGGGGGACAGAAAAGACGAGGAGGAGGAGTGGAAGTAAGATGAGGAGGAAAGTTAGATGAGAAGGGAAATGGAAAAGGAGAAGTTAAATGTAAATGAATAGAGGGGTGAGGAGAGGGAAAGGAATAGAATAAGAACGGACAAGGGGAGCAAAAGAAGAGAGAGAAAGAGAAAGTGTAGGAGGGAGAGAGTGATTGAGTTTCGAAAGAGAACGAAGAGGACGAGGAAGAGAGAGAGAGAGAGAGAGAGAGAGAGAGAGAGAGAGAGAGAGAGAGAGAGAGAGAGAGAGAGAGAGAGAGAGAGAGAGAGAGAGGATGAGTTTGCGTTGATATTAAGAGACTACAAGATGAAGAGGAAAAGAGAGAGGAGAGCGAGGCAATCAGAAGGAAGGGTAAAGGAAAAGACGAGGGCGATGCCGTGATGAATGAAAATTGGCAATGACTCGCTGGAAAGAGTGGTAACGCGGCGAGCGGGAGAGGGAAGGAAAGGAAGTCAGGCGGTTAGGTGACTTCCCAGACCGCAAAATGTTAAAAATGTTTGGACTTTGCTTCGTGTTGATTGGAGAGACGTGTGATCACCCTCCTTCCTCGGCAATCTTATGATGTGTGTGTGTGCTTGTTTGTGTGTGCGTGTGTGTGATTTAAACTCAATAACCCGACAAGCATAACTCTAGTGGCCTTTCTTTTATCTATTTCCCTCAGTACATGAAAGATTAATATCCCGCAACAAGTATCAGCTTATCGTGTGTGTTGTGATAATATTACATTCATGACCTGAGGGATGCTGAAACTATTTAGTAATGCATCTGCTCTGCCGAGGGAATGCGGGGATGAAGTCCGAAGCATGTCTGATAATTAAATCGGGGAACGGACGGGATTTTACCTCTCAATAGCATTCATTCAGTAATGGATAAAAATACTACGACCAGGTATGCAGGAACTATGAGGGTGCGCAGATGACTGTACATGCTAATTCTACTTCTTCCTCACCTTTTCATCTTTCATTATGGGGTGTCTGTCCCTCTTACGCCCTCCGTCACCAATTACTCCTATCATTCATGTTGCGTGCTTACTAACCGCAGTGGGAAAGCGAAAAGCAGCTAGTTAATGAATTGTTCCATCGTTCCACTCCCAGCTCAGCCTTCACCCCAACCCCGTGTCCTTCCAGCCATCTTTCTTGTCCACCATCTCCTTGTCAACCATCCTCTGCCGCCGGGTTCAGCGTTTGTCTCTCCTAGTCGTTCTCGTCTCCATACTTCCTGACCTACTTCTTCCCTCCAACACGTCTCCCTTACACGTTCTCTCTCAGATATCTCCATTCTCACTAGGTCCAGCTTCTGCCCCTTTGTTCCTCCCTGTATCCTACGTCCTGAGCTACTCCTTCTCTCCTACACGTCTCTCTCACACGCCGCTTCCTCTTTCCCTCACAAACACTCCAACTCAACACCTGTCGCGCCCATGCTGCTGCTCTTCCTTCCGCCTACACCCTCTGTCTCTCCTCTCTCGTCACGCCTCCAGACTCCAGAGGCTCCAGCGACTCTCCAGAAGGGCTAGGAGGCGCTTCCCTTCCTTTGATGAAGTGCGTGTGTGGTGTCAGCTGTTCCAAAACTCTTTAATGCATTCCCCTATTTGGTCGGAGTCGCTCACGAGGGGGATGCTGTGTTTTTCATGGGTTCCTCCGTATTACCTGGTGTTGTTTATGGAGTTGCTACGTATTAGTATTAGTCTTAAAAATGAAGATATCCTATGGAGTCCACGTGTCACATAGGGCCGGGCAGAGGATATATTTGGGGGCATAATTATTCTTGTCTGAAAGGTCTTGTACGTTTCCTGGGCGTGAGGAATGGCCTGTCCTGGACACAAAGGGACGGGCAGGCCGCCACCAGCCTGCCACTCCGCCTGCTCCTACTCCTACTCCTCCTCCTGCTCCTCTTCCTCCTCCTCCTCTTCCTCCTCCTCTTCCTCCTCCTCTCTCCCCTTCTTTAGGCTGACGCTGCTCCCTTCTAACATTTCCTGCCCTATATTTTCTATTAAGCGCATTTTTTTAGTTTAGGTTAGGTTAGGTTAGGTTACGCTAGGTTAGGCTAGGTTACAATAGGATAAGTAAGGTTAGGTTAGGTTTGGTTCAGTTTACAGTAAATTTTTTTTTTTTATCTCTTCTAATGGACCACTGGAGCATATATCTGCGTACATCCAATCAATTCGTTACACAGTTGATCCTTGGCAAACACTTTTTTTTTTCAAGCCTAACAGAGGTAAATCATTCCTTTCAAGACAGTCCGTCAGCCAATCTGTAACCCATTCAAGTCCATGTCCCCTGTCCTTCCTTGGCCACACAGCCCCACTTACGTTTCAGTGCATCTCCGCTCGTTAGATACGCCTCAGAATCTTGGCTAGTGCTTTTCGATTACCTGCCGTTTTCTGGAGATAGCTTTCACCATATATTGAAGGTATGCAAGACTGGCATTCACCTCTGCTATTACTAAAGAAAAATAACCTTGGATTTCTCTAACCATACAACTGCCAAAGATGTGTTTTATTAAGTTTCACGCTCAAAGTATACACGGAAAAGCATATGCTCCATTTTATTTATGCCTTTAAACTCCATTTTCACTTCCATGAGCTCGGTTTACGTTCATTTTTCCTTCCTCGCGAGACTGCCTACTTAAACAAAATATATATCGGGCACATTTTACCAAGATTTGCGTCATTTTGCTCCCGAAACTAAATAACTTCTCCCTTAATATAAAGTTTCCATGCAGCTGGTGAGAGAGAGAGAGAGAGAGAGAGAGAGAGAGAGAGAGAGAGAGAGAGAGAGAGAGAGAGAGAGAGAGAGAGAGAGAGAGAGAGAGAGAGAGAGAGAGAGAGAGAGAGAGAGAGAGAGAGAGAGAGAGAGAGAGAGGGTAGGAAAGGATGATATTAACGTTTGATTATCGGCAATCGTGACAAAATACCAGTGTGTGTGTGTGTGTGTGTGTGTGTGTGTGTGTGTGTGTGTGTGTGTTTGTGTGTGTGTGTGCATGTGCGTGTGTGTGTGCGTCCCCCAGAAAAGCCCGAGACTGTCTGATCTGTTTTCTCTCTCAAACTTCCCACGCGCAGGTGTTTCTTTCACATCCACAATGCAACTTTTCTTTTCTTACGATGCCCACTCAATAGAAAGTCCCCAGCAACTGTGAGGTCCTGGGGCGGGGCGGAGTGGGACGGAGCAGGGCGGGACGGGGAGGGGGCAGGAGTAAGTCGGTAAGGGTTGGGTCGTGGCGGGGTGGGAAGGAGTATGGCTGGAGCGTAGAGGCTAAGCAGGTGGGTAGATTAGCTTCTGAGGTGGCAAAGGAAGGTAAGAGGAACGGAAAAGTAGGTGTTCTATTATGCTTAGGTCGAGCTGAAAAGAAAGTCCCAGAGGCTGTGTGGAATAATTACTGAGAGAGAGAGAGAGAGAGAGAGAGAGAGAGAGTTAGACTGAATGGAGGAGTGGAGGAAACGTTAGAAGAGGAGGAACTAGAAGGACTAAATGGAGGAAATTTTGTTTGGTAAAGAAATATATAAAACAAAGAAGAGAGAGAGAGAGAGAGAGAGAGAGAGAGAGAGAGAGAGAGAGAGAGAGAGAGAGAGAGAGAGAGAGAGAGAGAGAGAGAGAGAGAGAGAGAGAGAGAGAGAGAGAGAGAATGAACGGGAAAACTGCAATAAAGCAAGAATTAAAGCCAGGGAAAGACTGGCGCGAAAGAGGGGACACGTGCCGGGACAAAGGGTCGTGGCTGAGGAAATTCTGCACTTCGGGGACGGAAAATGAAAACACGCGGGCCGGGACAGGGAAGAAGGGCGCTAATTAGGGAGTTTCTCAGCGAATAAAAGGTGCGCGAAGAAAGAACGGAAGGAAAAAACACAGGAATAAAAATAAATATGTTGAGTCAGCTGAGTGTAAGAGGATATGCTTCGTAATTTATTCCAACGCCGAAAATAACTGGGTCAAAACGGCTTGAGAAATATATATACGTTGTTTTTTTTTCATGAAAAGTGGAAGAAAATAAAGTTCACAGTTCGAAACAGAAGACTGTGCAAGGTTTTCTCAGTTTTCTGCGTTTAAAAAGAGTACTAAGGATATAAAAAGTGCAAGAAGAAAAAATGTAATTGTTCGTCTTTCTGAAGAAAATAAATCTGGTCTAAAACTAACCTGTTGAAAATAATAAGGAATAAAAAAGTAATTCTGCTGAATGGAAGAATTGCGGAGGGCTCATGGCCGCCCTAGAAACTTCAAATGAATGGAGACTGGAGGAGCCGCGCTGGGATGAGTTGAATGATACGTTGCTATTGATGACAATGAAGTCGCTGCTATTGTAGTCACTATAAGCATATTCATACACACATTATTGAAGTCAGCCGGGAAAGACTGCAGGTTTATGACACACCTTGGCCATCCCGCGCCGACCCTCTCTCGCCTCCCACCTCCGGATATAGACTTTCCTTCCCATTGTAAAGTTGAAGTAAAGAAATCACAAAAGAAGTTGAATAGAAAAAGTGTTTCAGTAAACCTGGAGCTTAAACAACAAGGGGGGAAGCCTTTGACTCACTTTTTATCGAGGCACTCAAGAGGAAATGTTTATGGAGAGACAAAAGAAAGGCAGCCGCTGTTTGTAAGGCAAAGCGTAGCAGCGGAGCGGGTCGCGGCGCGACGACGCGCGGACAATGGCCGCAAACAATGGAGACACGGCGAGGAAAAGATTTCACGGCTTTGATGATACCACGATTTATATATATATATATATATATATATATATATATATATATATATATATATATATATATATATATATATATATATATATATATATATATATATATATATATATATATATATATATATATATATATATATATACATATATATATATATATATATATGTTCGTCTATTAACTATTTTGTTGCTTTGCATTCCACAATGACCAGGCAGCATGAAGGGCCGCATCGCTGCCTGGTGACAAACTTTGCCCAAACTGCTGTGTTATATTCCCGGCAAAGAATTGTAAAGAAAAATCATTCGGAGGGAAATGTTTCCTTCCCTACAGTTTAGTGTTTAATCGCGGAGGCCGGGCCGGTCCCAGGCCGCGCCGCGAGTGGTCCGTGTGCCGAGGGTTTTAGGAAATGCAAACTTTTCAATTCCGATCCCTGACACAGCCTTGGCGGAAGAGCGAGGCAGCGCGGCCCGGCTGGGGACGAGCCCACCGGCCGCCACGATAACACCAAACTGATAACTCGGAGGCGCTGCGGTTTTGAAAGGATCAGTCAGTGGCCAGGCTGGTGCTGCGTGTGTGTGTGGGTGTGTGGGTGTGGGTGTGGGTGTTGGTGTGTGGGTGTGCGTGTGCGTGTGTGTGTGTGTATTTCATATACACATAAAAATATGTCGTTAATTTCCATTTGCAATGCGACACTGGTAATTTTTCAGATTTTTGTTAATTTATTTTTGTAAGAAATGAATGCAACAACAACATTTCTTACTTGTTTTCTAACTGGGAGGAACAATATATATATATATATATATATATATATATATATATGTATATATATATATATATATATATATATATATATATCTATATATATCTATATATATATATATATAAGTTTGTTTGTGTATGTGTGTCTGTGTCCGTCTTTCTTTATTTGTTGTGTGTGTGTCGCTCTGCCGTCCACACACAGCGGAAAGAACAGCGTTTCCAACAAGAGTTATCTCCAACAATCCCTTCCCGTCCTCCCTCACCCCAGAGTCTCACATATAGTCCGGCAGACAGTCATACAGAGAAACAAGCAGACAGACCAACAGGCAGACGGACACACACAAACCCGCTCACACAGATGGAGAAAGAGGCGAGGCAGTGAACTGGCCGGCCCAATACTGAGCCCGTCTCGTCACGTCCCTCGTGCCGGATGAAATATGGAGCCATTAGTAGTTCCCAAACGTAGGCAAGCGACCTCCTCCCGTCCTACACCGCTGCCTGTCCCTTCCTGCCCATCCCTCTATCCCTGTCTCTGTTTCCCTTCCCTGTCCCAGTGATTCGTCCCTCTTCTTTAGCAGTTACTTACCTCTTTTTTGGTGAATTAGACGAGTACTAAGATATATGATGCCTAATTTATGGGGCTTTATAACTTTGATAAGAAACGTAACTGGGTATTTATTGAGGGTATGCTGTAGTAGTTTGTGTATGTTGTAAAAATCTTAAATCTCAATACTTATGAAATGACAGATGATTATTCGTCTTCGACACGAATACGGAAAGAAATTACCGGTCAGGCCTTCGTGACACAGTGTGGGCATGTGTGTCTTTTCCTTACAACTGATTCCCTCCGTTCCTTGTCCCTTTTCACCCTCTCACTTCTTTAACGTCCAATTTCCTTCCGCATTCTTTTGCACGTTTTCGTTTCTCCTCAGCACACCTCCTCGCCCTTCCCATTCTGTGTACTCTTCTTCCTCTCAAGTCTTCTGTTCCACTTCTTCTCCACTTTGTTTATTTATCAGTTTTTCCTTCTCTTTCGATTGTATCTTTTTCATGTTTTCCCTCTCTTTAATATTGCCTTCTCCCCTTCCATTGTTGTATTGTAGTTCTTTCTTCTTCGCCTTCTTTTATTTTAGTTGTTATTGTATTCTTTCCCATGTTTCGTATATTTTGGTGTATATTATTTCATTGTTTTTCTCTTATTTTTGTTTTCTCTTATTCAGTATTTTTTCTTTCTCTTTTTCTCGTTTTTTCTCTTTCAAAATGTGTGTTATTTACCAACCTTTCCTCCACTTCCTCTTTTTTCCTCGTCCTCGTCCTCCTCCTCCTTCTGCTCCTCCTTCTCCTCCGTCATTCTACAATATTTTCTTGTTTCCTCGATCCTCTCCACTTTTATATCTTTTGTCTTTCCATTGGCTTTTTATTTTATCTCCAGTCCTCTTCATCTTCCATTTCTTTTCTCTCTTCGTTTCTTCTGGGCGGTTCCTACTCTCTCCATTTTTATTCCCGCGTCTCCCAATCCATTTCCTCCTCTTCTACTCAATTGCCTTCCTCCCTCTCTCTCTTCTTTCCCTGTCTCTGCCTCCCCTTTGTTCTCTTTTATTTCCTCCTCCCCCTCCTCCTCCTCCTCCTCCACCCAAGCTCCATCAACATTTTTCCCTTCACTAAGTCTTATTGTCTCCTTCATTTCCTTACCACCATCTGTCACCCTCTCAGTTTCCCTCTTTCCCTTCTTCGTTCTTCATCCCACGCCCTCCTCGCTCGCTCACTCGCTGCCTCCCCTCCCCTCGTTGCCTTCATCTTCCTGACCGTCGACACACAACTCTCGCCTGCCTCCCTCCATTCATTTCCTCTCTCTGAGCCCTCCGTCACCACCCTCACTCACCTCTCCACACACTCTCTCCCTCGGCTCCCTCCCTCCCTCCTGCCTTCCCCACTCATCTTCACCTCTCCATTTCGTCCCTCTCTTTCCCTACCTCCCTTTCTGGCACCATCCTTTTAAAGTTATCAACGTTATTAGCTCCATAGACTGTTTTACGTTAAGTTTGTAGACGTATTTGACTTGTGGTTTTCGTTGAGGATTCTAAGGCCTCAAAATCCGTGTACATCTGCGTCATGTGCCACGTTATGGGTTTCTATTTATATGCGTCAGTAATGTCCTAAAACTAACTTGGCTATGGCTCCTGTCAGGCATTACTCGCTTACTTTATGTATTTAGAATCAATTATTGTTTATTTTTCCTATCTATACACTAAATCGTGACGGTAAACGTTCTATCTATGGTCCACTGCACAGCGCCATGGCAAATATTCCCTAAAATACGCGAGGGACCCCGAGTGTAATCCGGATGTCAGTGATCTGTGTGTTCGCCTGTGCCTCTGCCTCATTTCCTGGCCACTGATCGGGTTCGTTAAGCCGTTAAGCCGATTTGGGCGGTAATTCATCTCGTTACAACCAATTTACGGGCATTTGTGTGATTCCATTTTAACGACATTCCTTTTTCAGCGTTGTTTAGCTGGGATATCTTGGCACAGTTACCCCTTGAAATGCTATAGTGAGGGCGAGTTTTCCTTTATTTAGTATGTGTTGCTATGATTCATTTAGCCTTTTTCATCGGATAAGGAAATGCTTTAAACAACCCTAGAAAACAAACTCTATCAAACTCAACTCTTGTCCCTTTGTGTTCTACTCCTATTCCTTTCAACTCTTCTATTCCCCTCATTCTCCACCTTGTTTATTCATTAGTTTTCTCTCCTACTTCAGTCGTATCCCTCTCATGTTTTCCTGCTTTTCACTATTGCCTTCTTTCCTACCCTCGTTTTATTTTCTCATTCCTCCATCCTTCACCTCTTACCACGATCTTATATGACCAAGTTAAGAAGAATTACGTGTACAAGCTCACGCCCTCACGCACGCGAGCTCGCACGCACTCAGACTGATGGCATTGTTGAAGAAGCCATTTCCACCGTGCAAGAATATCATATCAGTTTGGTTTAGCCGCTTAAAAAGTATTGATGAGGACGAAAATTAGAGGATGGGAAGGAAAATGAGATAATGAAAGTTTGGGGAAAGTTACGAGAGAAGTATGAACGAACAAAGTTTACATATTCCTCATTCATAAAACACTTTTTCACACGCGCAGAAAGGGGACTCGGGTAGCTCCTCCTCTTCATCCTCCTCCTCTTCCTCCTTCTTCCCTTACTAATCCTACTTCTTGCAATATTCCTCCTCCTCGTCCTCCTCCTCTTCCTCTTTCTCCTCCTCTCCCTCTTTGTCCTCGTCTTCGTCTTCGTCCTCTTTTGCCTCTTCCTCATCCTCGCCGTCCACCTCCTCTTTGCCGCACTCTCCTCCTCCTCCTCCTCCTCCTCCTCCTCCTCCCCTCGTAATTTCTTGCTCTCCGTGGCCACAGCACCCGGTCCCAATCCGGGTTCAATATATTGACTGTCATCACAAAAACTCATCTCGAACTGATCGTTTCAGAAATGATGATCTCATGGGGGAATTATCATGGCATTAGCATATATATTGAATGAATGAGAAGGGAGGACAGATAAAATAGCCGGAGAGTGTGTGTGTGTGTGTGTGTGTGTGTGTGTGTGTGTGTGTGTGTGTGTGTGTGTGTGTGTGTGTGTGTGTGTGTGTGTGTGTGTGTGTGTGTGTGTGTGTGTGTGTGTGTGTGTGTGTGTGTATGTGTGTGTGATAATAATGGTAAGATAAAAAGATATTGATAAGTAAGCTTCCGTATTCTGTAACTCAGTAACTTAATAAGATTCATATATCGAACAACAAACTCAACCCCATTTTACTCTACCTTCATATTTGCCTAGGTAGAAATGCAGCGTTTTGGCGCTCATATGATGTAGTCTCGTTTGGATTAAAGGACTGATCAGCTCTAGGTAACTCCATGAATATTCTCCATTAAGTTACATATTCTGAAATACGCACCTTTTATTTTATTCCACACTGTTAGATCGTACCCGGATTTAAATCATAACATCATTCACATTTTTAAGGCCAGCGAGACAATAGCGAGAGTGGATCAATTTTTCACCTTTGCACTCTTTCGAGGTACGTTTGTTTATCTTTTATTTCTCCTGTCCGAAAAGCAGAAAATAGTCCTCATTCCTTAAACTCGTGGAAGCTGGGAGAAAATTTCCTATTACCATAACAATAGTCCCTCCGCTTGTGTGTGTGTGTGTGTGTGTGTGTGTGTGTGTGTGTGTGTGTGTGTGCGTGTGTGCGTGCGTGCGCGTGTGTGATCGCGAAAGACTACGACCACTATTACTGATTTCAATTATTACTGTTATTCTTTACCTTTTCTATTTTTTTTGTCAACATCACTTATGGCTCTTACTATATATTTTACCGCTGTTGCTTTTTATCGTGTCTGACTCAAGTGTATTAGGAAATGTTGCCACTCTGTCCTCAGCCAAGCGTGACATCCGTACTAGAGACGTTGACTTGGAGGGTATTGTTACCTCGAGTGTTGGCTCCTGGATAGTGACTCGTTAGAGGGGGCGTTTCCGTGTCGCACTCACCCAGACATCTTGCTCCTGTGACTTCTTATGTTGTTCTCAGCGGCGCGTGTACATACCTTCTCCTTCTCCCAGATTTCCCTCAGACAGTTACGAAGTATCCCATGTTTATCAGTTGTGGGCAGCCACGAAGCAGAGTTGCGTATACTTCAAGGGTACTCGCGTCAGAAGTTACCTGCTTGGATAAAAAATATGGTCAGGATTGTCTGAACATATATCTTGCCTACTGCGATTTGACGAGCATCCTGGAATACACCAATAACAAATAACACTAACTTATCCTTGCTATCTCGTTACACTATTTTGATATCGAAACAGATGAGGTAGAGTACATCAATTTCATCAAAAGCACGCAATTAAAGGGAATATATAGACAGCATATATTGGTTGTATATTTCCGCTCGACTGTCTACGAATCCGAGTGTCCATGTTCTCTGCTAAAATCAAATAAACACGTCGAGATGCCCCAGAAAATACTGTTTAGGTTACATTGATATGCCACACTAGAATCAAGCATGCAAAGCCTGTTCGTCAATACAGTACAAATATCATGGAACCAAAACCTTGAAATCCAGAGCTGTGTTGAAAATAGACGAGCGTGTTCCTTTCCCTGGTCTGCCTCGCGTCGGTCGCAAACAATCACTAATTATCTCATCCAAAATCGGCTTTCAATTTTCTGCCCTTGCATCGCGAAAACCGTCCATTATGCATTGCCTTCCAGCGTCGAGGGAGAGAGCCACGCCAGCTAGTCAGTCAGCCCGTCTGTCTGTTAGCTATAATGCGGCAGTCACGCCCAGTCTCCTTAACACCACGGAACTGAGGAATAAGAATGGAGGTTTTACAGGCATACGGGATGAACAGAATTGACGGCTGTTTAAAGAGTCTTGATTTTTGGCTTTCCGTGTCCTTGCCTCATGGGAAATAGCGTTCACGAGGTCTTGCAGTAATAGTAAGGTCGAAATTAAATGTTAACCTTGTTTTAAGAAATAAGAATGCGTAAAAGACAATATTCAGTCTTCACACGATCATTTAGACTTCATTATTACATTAAAAAAACCTGTATATATCTAAACACAGTAAATCAACAAGCAATTTAATCTGTAAGAACTCTTTTTTTACATGGGCAGTGAAGAGCCGGGTTTTTTTTCTCATTATTATTTTGTTTTACCTTTGAGTTGCTTCCTTTACTCTAGAAAAAAAATTACAAGCAAAAATTCAAAGCGATTCTTATAGTAAAAACACATTAGGGAAAAGATAAAAGTGAACCATTTTCCGTTGAACACCGCGCCTGGGAACACTCCGAAGACGAAGTTCTTACATTAAATTGCAAGTCCCCGGACGCCGTGTGTTACGTGGAGGAAAGAAAGAGAGGAGAAAAAACTCGGACGTAGTTAAGTTCTTTGTGCGAAATAATTTTACATTTGAATAAAACTGTGGACGGTGAATAGACTAACCGGCATGTTTTGGAGGGACTTTGCATTGTGATGTAAGTGTTATTATTATTATTATTATTATTATTATTATTATTATTATTATTATTATTATTATTATTGCTGGGCCACTAGGGACACAGAGAGAGACAGAGAGACAGAGATATTGAGATAGCGACTTGAACACAGACAGATACATAAATATACTGAAAGGCACAGACAAAAAGATGCACAGACACAGAAAGACACAGACAGATACAGACAGAGACATAGAAATGCACAGAGACAGAGAGGCACAGACATAGAGAGAGACAGGCAGAGACAGAGAGAGGCACAAACACACACAGAGACAGATAGAGCGAGAGAGAGAGCGAGAGACAGAGCGTGAGAGAGACAATCAAAGCAGCAGGCACCCCCGTCATCCACGTCAGGTATATGGGGCATCTTTTCACATCCGGGAGCCAGTCAGTAGAAGAGGGAGTCTGAATCACCGCCGCCGAGCCAGTTACTCCGGCGCGGGAGGGCGAGGCGGCTGCACGGCGGAGATAACAAGGGAAATGTATTCGACTTTGCGGTCAGGGGAGCCAAGCAGACAGGAGTGCATGCAAATCACACGCGGAAATTATAATGCCAAGGAAAAATTGAGAAGGGAAAATGCTGGGGGTCTCTGTTTCCTCATTTTCGCTTAGGGGATGTTGGAAGTAGTTACTGAAATGGCTGAGGAGGGAGAAGTTGCGTTTGAAAGGGTCATTAATGAAAGCAGTACTGGAGGAGGGTAAGGAAGTATACCTGTTTAATTAAAAGGGTCACCAACTCAGGTAGTTTTAGAAAGGGCAGAGAAATAAGGTGAGTTTAGAAGGGTCACTGTTTAAAAGAGTCATCAATTCAAGTAGTTTTAGAAAAGACAAAGGAAGAAGGTCCGTTTACTAGGGTCCCTGATAAAAGTAGCTCTGGGAAAGGGAGAAGAAGGATGTCTGTTAAAAGGGTCATCAATTCAAGTAGTTTTAGAAAAGGCAAAGGAAGAAGGTCTGTTTGCTAGGGTCCCTGATGAAAGTAGGTATAGGAAAGGGAGAGGAAGGATGCCTGTTTAGAAACGTCGCCACTTCAGGTAGTTTTAGAAAAGGCGGAGAAAGAAGGCTTAACTATTGTGAAAACTGCGTCATAATGTGTGAAACAGGAACGTGTGTACACGAGTCGTCATATTCCTTTACAGTGGTTTCGAATATATCACGAATTTTTTTTCGATTTATGATGTTTATGATGTCCAAATCGTATATGCTGTAGAATTTGTCAATGTTATGTTTGGTATTTCATATCTGACCATTGTAGATATTCTGTGCATCTTTTTTTACACCGCCAGTGCCGCAACAGTCGTTAATTGTTTACGTTAATGTTTTATGTGAATTTATTTTGTGTGAATTTGGCCGTGATACAAATGAGTCCCTCTCTGGTGTGTGTGTGTGTGTGTGTGTGTGTGTGTGTGTGTGCGTGTGCGTGTGCGTGTGTGAGTGGGTGACTGGACATGGGTAGGTGGGTTGGGTGAGTGGGTAGGTGAGTGGGTATGGGTAGGTGGGTGGGTGTGTGGCTGTGTGGGTGTGCGTGTGTACGTGTGTGAGTGTGTGCAACGCCCGCGTGAACACTGCCCGGCCGTATTGAATAACTGGACCCATGCATCACACACGCAGCTTTGTTAGTAATTAAAAAATGTACAATTAAATATTGATATGATAATCGCATTAATTTTACGTAGTATAATAATGATCATGCATTATTTCTGCGCGAGCCGCGGCCCCTAGATAACAGACACAATTTAACTGTATTTTCGCGGAATTGCAATGCGCTTTGTATAGAATAGACAAATATAATTGCTGTGTCAGTATTGCCAAAGCGGCAGGGAAACACAATACGTACACACACACACACACACACACACACACACACACACACACACACACATACACACATTAATGACCACAGATACAACATAAATATTACATTAACGAAATCATAAGAGAAAATACAACACTCCATTCATATTGTCCCCTCCAACACGCACGCAAACAATTATACTCCACAAATCATTAGACACCATTACCTCACCCGTAAACAGGGCACACACTTCACAACAAAAACTCATAATTGTCGCCCATACATTACACTATTATTCCTTGCACCGTAAACACACAATATATTTAATGACAAAGCGGAGAAAAAAAGAAGGCTGTCGTTCGTACCTACAGTCATTACAAACCAGCGCATTTAAAACTACAGTTGTATTACACACGCCACTAAGTTATGTAAGCAATGAACCCTGTACACAAACAATAACACATAACACAACACAAACAAACACAAAACCACAAACATATACACAAACAAACAAATACACATTGAAGATAGATATACAGATAGATAGATAGATAGATAGAGAGAGAGAGAGAGAGAGAGAGAGAGAGAGAGAGAGAGAGAGAGAGAGAGAGAGAGAGAGAGAGAGAGAGAGAGAGAGAGAGAGAGAGAGAGAGAGAGAGAGAGAGAGCACACAAGAATATCTAAATGCATACATATATAAATAATTACACACCAAACCTATTCAAGTTGGGATTCAGGTATTTTATTTTCTTTCCTTCTCCTTTTGTTCGGATTTTGTACCTTTTCACGGGTTCATTATTCTTGACAACATAATGAAGATATAATGTTGGGCTAACAGGTCAGGTTTTTACATTTTAAGGCTTTGAATAGCTTCTTAAAGGAACAGTAGTTAATTCACCCCTCTCGTACGGGTTTTGGTATTTCCTTTATGTGTTTTGCTAATATACTAACCCGGGAATCGAACACTCTCATCCCTGATCAAGCGTCAAATTTTTGTACCGCTGAGCCACACGATCCGACTACCTCCTACACACTGTTTTCAAATAATTTTAATAGTTAAGTGAACTACCTCGGGAATCGAACACTGTCACTCCTGCTCAAGGGTATATTTTTGGTACCACTGAGCCACGCGATTCAGCGCCCTTAACGTCAGTCTGAAGGCTCAAACAAAGCGAAAACGTACCCAAGACGCAGCAAGTAAACAAGAACAAAGGGGATACTCGGGGTACCGTTGGAAAGACAATACCTCGCACATATCAACTTAACGGGAACAAGAGCACTCATCCCCATCAGAGCTTGACATCAAGTTCAATGACGCAGCAGTTTACCCTCTACGTAGTTCCCGTTCTGCCGTTGACATGCGCGTGGGCAGGACATGGGTGGGTGTCAGGAGCATTACATAGAGAATCGTACACAAATGACTACAGATAAATCCCCAAATGAGTCACCATTTCCACACCGTTTCCTTTAACAATATGAACAACACAGGAGGCGACGGGTGGCTATTTGATATTTAATAGTTTGGTAATGTCGTCAACTGCATATAATTTCACTAATATCACTGAGAACAATAGGTAGGCGTTACAGTGAATGTCTTTATGTAACCTGAATCAATTTTATGAATGGCGGCTTTTATGAGTGATGCGGCGTGGCGGAGAGGCAGAGGGCGTGAGTAAGTGCCGTGGGTATGATATGGAAGCGTTACATATTGACGTGGCCTTAGCATTATATAAAGAACAAGAGAGGTGTGAGAGAAAGAGAGAGTGGGAAGGGAGGTTAGACAGAATCATGTTGCGAGAAATTACCTTTGGGTGTGATATGGAAGCGTTACACATCGACATGGCTTTAGTATTGTGTAGAGAACGTGAGAGGTGAGAGAGGAGAGAGAGAGTGAGAAGCGAGGTTAGGTAGGAACAATGGAAGACAGCCAGTAACATGATGCGAGTAATTACCGTGGGTGTGATATGGAAGCATTACACATTGACGTGGCTTTAGTATTATGAAGAGAACGAGAGAGGTAAAAGAGAGAGTGTGGGAAGCGAGGTTAGGCAAGGAGAGTGAAATAGTCTCTACCAGTATGGGTGTTACCTATTGTTCTCATTCATTAACCAGTAACACTTAATCCCACTACGTGTATTCCTTAGTTTCTTCTCCCTTCCCTTTTTCTTCCACTTCTCATTAATCCCTCCATCTCCTCTTCTCTATATCCCTCGACTCCGCCCTCCACTTAGCTCACTTCTTCCATCTCCTCCTCCTCCTTCTCTCCAAATTCTCCTCCTTCTCCTCCTCATCATCATCATCATATCTCATCATCATATCATATCATTTTTCTATTTTTCATCGACGATTACTGGGTCAGAGGCAAGTGGAAAAAGCCTTTGGAGAAAATACGCAAATGAGGAATGAAAAGAAAAAACGAGAACCATAATTCCGGAAAATTAATTATGATCTCATCTGTCCATTACGTGACCCTGACCTACTTTGAACCTGTCCTTGATCAGTGGCGGAATAGAGAGTGAAAGGAGTGTTGAGGCTGCAGGTTGTATGGAGGGTAATCGAGCGCGGATATCGTGGTGGGACGGGGTTGTCAGGGAGCACTTGATCAATTGGAATATTATCTTGGGGTTAAAAATGAAGAGAAAAATGACCGCTGCCGTGAACGAGGAAATGGTAGAGTTACTAGACGAAGGAAAAGGAGAAAAAGAAAGAGGTTATGTCACGGTGAAACGGAAAATGTAGACACACACACACACACACACACACACACACACACACACACACACACACACACACACACACACACACACACACACCTACCTCCCCTCCCTCCCCCCACACATAGCACAGACACACACACACAAATGCACCGTGGCAGCAGCAGTAGGCAGCAGAATTTGTACAATTAATTAATGTGAATAAATAAACCCGCGTAGTTAGACGAGGAAAAATGTATATATCGGCAACGAGAAAATACAAAAAAACCCGAAGTTATGACAAGCATTTGCCAAGTTGTATAATTTATGGAGGCGGAGTTTCGACGTTCCGTGATGAAAATTTTTTGAAGCGCCATAATTCCCCTCGTTCCGGCTGATCCGTCGGGAAAAAAATCACGAATAATGCCGAGTGGATTATTCCTAGGCCTGGATTGCTAGAGAGTATGGAGATCAGGCTTCGATAATCACAGCTTTAATACACACGGGTTGAAGGAGTAACAAGAGATAGTGTGATACTGGAGAATGCAACCATGACTGAAAACACACACACACACACACACACACACACACACACACACACACACACACACACACACACACACACACCTTTCATTCTACTTTTGAACTCCACTTTACAAATAGCCTCTAGTATCAAGGGATATCACGGTTGAGAGGAAGGAGACGAAGAATCAGCAGAATCAGAAGTAGAAAATATAGTAGAAATAGAAGTAAACTGGTGTAGAGTAAAAAGACTAGGGCAGGGCGAAACTAGCATAGAAGTTATAACAGAAGGACAACCAAAGTAACAGTAAAAATCAGTCAAATCAAGAATCTGTCAAGGCAGAAAGAGAACAAGATAAAGAGATGAAGGCCAGAGGAGGATGCCCGTTACCAAAGGCTTAAAGTTTCTGCACTAGACAGATAAGGACAGCTGGTGATGATGGCGGGGAGTACGCCATCGTTTCAGGTCCCACAGGTCCCCTCCTTAACATCTCCCCCTCCAGACGTCTTTCACACATATTCAGTCACTCACAGTCCTTCCCCAGACGCTTTGAATCCCAGCCTCCCAGCCCCTTCAGAGCCGCCCCCGTCAGCGTCGTTCACCCCGTTCCGCCTTCCTATTCAACCCTTCATCTCCCAGCGCATTCAGTCGACTCCCACCCCGACATTCTCTCTCCTACTCCTCGCCACTTCATCGCCTCTCCTCTCCACCGTTCCTTCTCTTCATCCTCACCTCACACCCTTTTCTCCCTCTCTATGCCACGTCCTATCCACGTCTACCCACATCTGAATACTTTTCAACTCGTGACGCTTCTTCAGAAATCACACGAAAGGTCAAAGTTCATGGGTTTACAGGAGGTACGTGTGGTCTTCCTTTTGTGTGTGTGTGCATGGCCGTGGTGGTGGCGGAAGCAATTGACGGTGAATGACAGGACGCTAGTGTCTGTGGTTCACACGTCCCTCTCTCGTCAATGCATGATGTGTGGTGTTCGTTCAGTTGATGTACCCAGAGAAAGGGATTGCAAAGAGCGGGTGGAGAGGAGAAAAGACTGAGAAGAATGGAGAGATTTGGGAATAGAGGAAGCGTAAAGAGCAACAAAGACAAGCAATGCATAAGGACAAATTGTGCACCGAACAAGGAAAGAGATGAAAGCAAACAGGTAGATGAAAAGTGTGAAGAAAGTTGTTTGAAAGAAAGGACTGTGAAAAGGGTCTGAAAATAACATGGGAAAGAGACGAAAGAAACGGATACAGAAAAAGATTTAGGAGACAAAAAGACGAGGAGCATAGGGAAGATAGAGAAGGGGAGATGAAACCGGAGGAGTAAGTGGATTGTGAGGATAATGAAGGCGAGGATAGTGAAGAGGGGGTGGGCTGTGTGGGACGAAAATGGGGCACCGACTGTGTTAGGAAGGCTTAGGGGATTACAGCGACGTAGAGAGGATTATGTTGGAAGGCAGGATGCTACTTAGATAATACCTCTATACACATTCATACGTAGATACATACATACATACATATTGTTATGGTACCCTCGTCTAACTCGAGCCTCGAAGCGCGCCATCAAACAACATCACCTCCCCGTTATTATTAGGTTAAGTTTTAATAATAAGTAAAATTACCATTTACTTTCACTTAACCTTACAATTATGTTATGTCACAGTTAGCTATATTTTCAACACAAATCAACCCCTAGACGTCACTTAACTGTATTCATAACAATATTCTTTCTCTCTGTTTGTTCTCACCATCTCTTCTTCGGCTTTCTCTCTATATGTTGATTCCATAATATTTTTTTTTCCGTTTCTCTTCTTACTTCTCACTATATTTACTTCGGCTCTCTCTCCCATTCATAATAAACCGTTGGGTTTCTCTCTATCCATTCAATCATATTTTTCCCTTTTTTCTATCCCTTCGTTTCTTTCTTCTCTTCCGATATTTCTCTCCTCCCCGCCTGCATTCCTTCATTTATTTATACTATCATTCTCTCCTTCCATTCTCCATTTCCTCGCTGCTTCGTGTAACCCATTCGATCCTTTTACTACACGCCTCGCTCGCACGGAGAAAAATCATTAACAAAATAACTCCGTCGAGAGAATATAATCCAAAAACACAAAGGCATAGACCGAAGCTAAAGTGAGCAGGCAGGGCAGGGAAGGCGGGCGGGTTATGCAGGTAAGGAAGTCAGGTTCACAGGCAGGTAGGTAGGGAGGCAGGTGGTCGGGCAAGTAAGCAGCCAGGCAAGGAAGGAGAGAGCCAGGTAACGAAACCCTATCAGGAGCGACTCAACGGCGCTTTGACAGTGACCTCGAAGCCATGGGTTTAGTAGTGATACGCGGGGCCGCGGGAGCTGGCTGGGTGGGGTGCGGCGAGACTGGGCGCGACGTGGCTGACAATTCCCTTCTGATTTAGGTGAAAATAAATACAACCAAGTGTTCTCTAGCAGCATTGTGTGATCTCCCGCGTCCTCTATTTTAGCCGGCGTTATTGTGGGCGTGAAAGACCCCGAACAATAGCTGATGGCGGCGCAGTAAAGTTTTATTTCGCATAATCAGAGCCGCGGCGATGGGCGGTAGACACACGGGAAGTTTACTCTCCCGTTTCTCACTTTAACGTTGCACGCGTATATTACCCTCCAGGAGACTGCCGCGCCGCCCTCCAAGACCAAGGTGTCCCTGGTGGGTGGGTGTGCGGGGAAGCCTTGGGCGATGGGTTAGGTATGGTAAGGTTAGGGGCTTACGCTTTAGCTTCACGTTACTTTGGTGCTCATTCTCCAAGGTTAAGATCTCCATAGTGTGTGTTCGAGGGTAGAAGAGAGAGAGAGGTTAGCTAAGGTAAGGTTAGGGGCATGCGCTATAACTTCACATTACTTTGGTGTTCATTCTCCAAGGTTAAGATCTCCATAGTGTGTGTTCGAGGGTAGAAGAGAGAGAGAGGTTAGGTAAGGTAAGGTTAGTTGCATACGCTATACTTCACGTGGCTTTGGTTTTCATTCTCCGAGGCTAACGTGTCCATAGTGTGTGTTCGAGGGTAGAAGAGAGAGAGGTTATGTAAAGACAAGGTGAAGGGCGTACGCTATAACTGCGCGTGGCTTCGGTGCTTCTATCCGTCGCACTGGTGAAAGAACGTTGTGAATATGTTGGCTAGGGGTTAGTGGGTATGAATGAGGGGTTAGACAAGCTTCCTCCATATTGTGCTAGTGTGGGCGTCTATTCCTGTCCCACGCGACGCTCTAATATCATAAAAAAGAAGCTCCAGGAAACGCCGTATCACCTATATGAGAAAGACAGAAATAACCTCCTCTAGGAAAAGCGTTACGTGGACGGCGAGAGTCACGTGTAACCCAGTGCGCAGGCGGAGGCGACGCAGGCCGGAGGGGAGGAAAAAGGCAGGTGGGACGCGAAGGGGAAGACTGTCGGGCTAAAGGTGAAATTCAGGGCTGGAGAAGATGGCTCTTGAGGTGAGGCAAAGAATGGAGAGATGGAAAGAAGTAAAACATGATGCACTGGACTTGAAGGCTGGTTCACTGGAGATTGAATCCGTTAAGCCCCCAAAAAGGATGAGTGAGAGGAGGAGGAGTAGGAGGAAGAGTGGAATTAGCTTAGAAGAATGTAGAAACGATGAGACTCTAGATTGGATTTAAAGGTTGGTTAGCAGAAGGCTGGACATGTTAGGTTGAAAGCAAGCATGGAATTAGAGGAGGAAGAGGAGAAGGGGACAAGGAACGGAAAAGGAAAACTAATGACGATCTAGAGGCGGGGGGAAGGATTTGAGAGGCTGTGAGGTGCTGTAGATTGGCGAACGAGCTCTAATACGTGAGAGGGAGGATGCCGTGGTGAAAACTCTCAAGTGTTGGGGAGGGAAACACGGCACTTCGAGGAAAGGTAACCCCGCAGAGGGACCGAGGAGGGAGCATCGCCCAGGGCCGCTCTAAAACAATGCCCGGGTGATGGATGGCCGCGTGTGCCGAGGCGAGGGCTGCCCACTAACCTTTCCCTGAGTGGATGGATGCAGGCGCCCTCTAATGGATGAGGTATTTACCGAACACCAAGAAAAATGTAAATCTGGTCTCCTCCTCTTGATGAAATGGATATATTCTGGAGTGGTGTGATTTAATGCACCCAAAGAAGAATTTAATTATTTTCCAACCTCCCTGGAGACACTGCATCGTGGTTGAGCTGAGTTATTTGTTTGTTTATATCGTACTTGAAATGAATTTAGCATCACGGGTAGTAATTTATTATGTTTTAAGGACTTTTCCGACCTATAGATAGAGCTCACGGCGTCACGAGGGGGCACTGTTCCATAAGGAGATGAGATTTTAATGTTACATCCCTTCCGGCAGATTCTAACGAGAGATTGCCGTGAGATAAATTACAACACATGGGCCACGTAATATAGTAATGATATCTAGTAGCTATTCTATTGAACCTATAATTCTTAGGGTTGCTTATGGAGATGAGGTTCTAATGTTACCTCCCTTTCGTTCGGGTCCTTACGAGTGATTGCCGTGAGATAAATTTCAACACATGGGCCACGTAATATAGTAATGATATCTAGTAGCTATTCTATTGAACCTATAATTCTCAGTGTTCCTTAAGGAGATGAGGTTCTAATGTTACCTCCCTTTCGTTCGGGTCCTTACGAGTGATTGCCATGAGATAAATTTCAACACATGGGCCACGTAATATAGTAATGATATCTAGTAGCTATTCTGTTGAACCTATAATTCTCAGTGTTCCTTAAGGAGATGAGGTTCTAATGTTACCTCCCTTTTGTTCGGGTCCTAACGAGTCATTGCCGTGAGATTAATTACAAAACCAGACCACGTAATTTATTAATGGTATCTTGCAGTTATTGTTTTGAACCTATAATTCTTGTGTTGCTTGAGGAGATGAGATTCAAATGTTACCTCCCTCCCGGCGAGTCCCGAAGAGCAATTGCGGTGAGAATAATTACACCAGACCACGTAATTTAGTAATGGTATCTTGTAATCATTGTTTCGAACCTATAATTTCCGGAAGCGTAGCAATGTCGGGGTATCTAATCATGCCAACCTTATCCTGTTTGGACGTAAGATCATGTTAATTTTGCTTGTTTTTCATACTTTCCAGTGACGAATCTGTGCTTCTCGCTTTCTGACAGTGATGTAAATGTTGCCCCTGAAAGCTGGCAGATGAAATATTGGTGCGATAACTGCCCGACTCATTACCGGAGCACTTAATGATGGGCTTGTTTTTTAATGTCTTTATAAACATAATTGCCTCTTTACATTAAATTGGCAGGAGTATGTTAAGCGTATTTTTTTCATTAGCTCTTGATCAGTCTCCTCTCGCATAAGAAATAAAAAAGTAAAGGCGAATTGCAAATGAGGTGGTTTATATCGTATTTTTTGCTTAATCTTTTCTTCTTCTTTGTTTCGTTCGTTCTTGATTCCTGTCTTTATTTCTACCTACTTTATTTTCTTTCTTTCGTTCGTTATTTAGTTTGTTCTTTTTATTTCTTTCCTTCTTGTCTGGTCTTCTTTCCCTTTCTTTCTTGCACATTCATCACCTTATAACTCAAGACCGACTGTCACATCCACGTTCCCGTTTCTCCTTTCCTCAGGTGTCCAGGATCAACTCAAAAGGAAGGTGAGAATCGAGATTTGGACTAAACAGGTATGCTAATCTTCACACCAGCGCACACCTGACTAAGTATTTAAGTAACTAGAGAAGAAATGTCATATTCTACCCTACTTGTGTTGTCATATACGTACTTGTGGCTGTAGAAGTAGTAGTAGTAGCTGTAGTAGTAGTAGTAGCAACAGTAAAGCGAGTAATTATAGTAGTAGTAATACCGGTTTTTTATTCCTTTACATTAATCATCGTCTTTATTATCAGCAATGTTGGTATTATTGCTGTTATTATCCTTATTATCTTCATTACTATTCTTTAGATGCTGGGTGTTGGTAATGGTCAGTAATGGTCAGTAATGATAGGGTTGTAGTGTCCACCCTTCTCCTCTCTACCTATTTCGTCACTTCTATCACTACTAATATGTACCATCACCACCATACAGTCCCAAGCTTTCCCTTATCCTTCGTCATAGCGGTTCCTTTTACGCCCCGACCCTCAGCGGCGCGGGGCAGGTCATGAGTGTCTTGCTCACGCCCCGCACCGGCCCTCCACGACCCTCGATCAATACAGGAGCACGTGCCAGGCCCCTATTACCGCCCAGAAGGGCTCACGTGATTCCCCCACCCACACAAACGACCTCAAGCGGCTCCCCATTCCCCGTCACTACTGCCACTGCTACTTTTATGATGCACCTCCCCACACAAACGACGACCACCACCACCAACACTACCACCATTCCCCTCTATCATTACTATAACCACTTCTACCTATAACATGCACCCATTCCACAAACCACCACCACCCATTCCCTCACCACAATCACTGCTACCACCACTACCAACATGACCAACACTAGCAAAATATTTAGATGATAAGATACAGGGGCCAGGTCACTCGTGCATTCTTTAGTTACGCATTATGGCTTATCGATGCCCAAGTGTTCTCGTCTGGCAAGCTTTTCAAGTAACGTAAATCTTGCTGGGGAGAACTGTGTATTGTAGATAGCAGAGTTTCCTTTGAAGTTGTTTTTAATTCGAGGTTTTTCTTATTAATGGCCTTATCGGTTCGTGCTTCTCCAAGTAAGTAATTTGTTTAAACCTTCAGAATTCTTACTCAGATATTAAACACACACACACACAGACACACGCACACGCACACGCACACGCACTCACACATACACTCACACACACACACGTTCTTGGAAATAAACGATACCTTTAAGGGATATGTTTGTGTCAATATCACAGATGAATTATTATCTTGACCCCACAAACATATCATTTTAATTATTCCTATTTGTCTACGTTTGCATATATCTGTCTTTACTTATGTTCCCCAGTTCCAGCTTTTGCCTCTACGGTGAAGGTTAACCATTGCAGGTACAGTCTTATTTACATACGTGGCTATTCATTCTCTGTGATACATTACCACTCGCATGTTTTCTCAAATGATTCTGTGTGTATTCAGATAACAACGTCCATCATCATGTAATAATATTTGTGATTTGTTTATACATGTATGCTGATGGGTTATTATTATTATTATTATTATTATTATTATTATTATTATTATTATTATTATTATTATTATTATTGTTTATGCAGGCAAATTATTGTGTTAGATAATGTTTGATGCCTGTTATATTCTTCTGTGTGTGTGTTTGATCGTCATTGGTTTAGATATTATTCATGTGCAAAGACATTCAGTGCACGTGTTTCTTCATCGCAGCTTCCGGGAGAGCGAGGCAGAACAGGCAGGTGAGGTGCTCGCTGTTGATTCTCCAGGAGATAGACATTTGATATTTTGTATCTTCATGCATATACTTTTCCTTGTGAGCTTTCCCAAATATTTGCCAGTGATGTTGAATATATATGTTTGCTGACCTATATGCCCTTGTACTGGTTTGTAATTTATGGCGTATACTTTTGTGTGAAGGCAATGTTATATTTCTTAATATGTTAGTCTAAATTATTTTCCAGTTTCTCATATATCATAAACAGTTATGGCTCAAAAATTTCTTGGTTATGAAATTATTTATGCTATTTATTGATATGAAGCAAGTTTTGTGTTCATTTGGATAAGCTTCATTAATTTCTGCATGCCTGATATGTTTCTCATTGCAGGCTAATAGATTTTATAGCATCGGAAGCAGCTTAAAGGAAAAAACTTCGCTGCTCTTGGGAAAAGAAGACACCATTGCGTTGGAGGACACACGCGACGAGGTGAGTTTTTCATATCTTCAAATTAGATTAAAAAATCCCTTTTGACGTAGGATTTTAGATTATTTCTCTTTCTTCCGTGTGTGCGTGTGCGTGTGCGTGCGCGTATGTGTGCTCCCGGCCGTGTATCCTCCTGTTAATCTTTCTTATGGTCTTTCTCTTTCCCTCCATAACCTGTCACTTCTCTGCGGGGTCGATGTGGGCGTCTTGCCTCGCCTAACAATTACGCCAAATGAATGTTACCGTAAAAATAATATGCTGAAAAAACAAACTAGTCTGCTGCAAAGTAAACGAATATTAGCGATATATTTATTGTCAAATGTGTTTTATAGACTTCCAAAAATTAATGATTGTTCAAAAAAGTGCAATTCTGGTCTAAGAAATCAAACATTATTCCTTTTAGTTATTTTAAGATACTGAGAAAGTCGAATTCTGTTCTCGTAGTAATCTACATAATTCAGGAAATGGAAAAATGTAGAACACATACGTAATGAAAACCTACGTTCCATCAGATGCTAATTCATCAGTCCGTCACAAAATTTAATACCCGGGATGGCAGGGACTCCAATCATCTTATGGCCTTTCGTTCCCTAGCTTTCTTAGATCAGTCAGCGTCTCCAATAATCTCGAGTAATTTCCTCTTCGATCAGCTTTTACCTGCGTACCCAGTCTACCTGAGATGACAAGCTGCTCGGCGGATGTAACTCCTGATTAACCCCAGGCTTTAATTTACAATGTTTTTTTTTTCTTAGCCAAAGAGTGGAAGTATGACTTAAATGCTTTTTGGGGGAGAATAAGAGATGTCACTGTCGCTGCTTCACATATTTGGTAAGGCTTTCGTAGGAGTTTAGGGCATTTCCAGTAGTTTTATGACCCTGGTGGTAGTTTGACCTATCTTCTTTTCCATGAACCTGAAGAAACACTCAATATAACCCGACTGACCCCCTCTTTGACCTTTAAAAATAGCTGATGTGAGAAACGAAAGTGTCTTTTGATACCGGCCATAATCCGAAGCGAGCCGCGGTCACTTATCTTTCCTTACGCAATATGTAGAGACTAACCTTGTCACTCCTCTGATAGCAGGTCAGTCTAGTGAGGAAACAAGGTGATATTGCTCAACCCACAAGGCAGGGAAAGCCAACGAAGGCACTCTGGAATTTCTTATTAGATCAACCAGTACATTAAAATCTGATTCTCTTGTCCGTGCAACGTAACAAGATGTATTTAGCCAGGAAGTATAGGGCATGATATACTATAGGGAACTGCGTCTCAGGGAACCGTTCAGAATAGGAAAAAATAAAACTCTACTAGAAATGAAAATCAGAGAATATTATTAGTTTATTTTTCGTCTGCATTTCCTCCTCCGTCTGTATTTCCTTCTTCGTCAGTATTTCCTCCTGCCTATTACTCGATTTGACCAAGAGAGGAGAATCAAAACACTATCCCGAAATTGACCTCATTTGGCAACTCGTCTACACTTCTTTTTATAGGGGTTGTGGTTAGCTGGCTTTTTTGTCTCGATTTATTTTGCCCTTGTACTGTCTCCTTTGCTGTAAAATAAAATCAGATTGGGAGTGTGCACAGCTTCCATCATCTTGGCGGCGTGTCGTGCGGGGAAGGGTGTCGCTGTGGTTAGCCGCGTGTTCGTTGGGGTGGAGCGCGCGGTGCAGGCGGAGGCGGGCCGGGCAAGTCTCCCCTGACAGGCCAATATTCAGGGAGTGTCACCTGTTAATTGTTGGCTGATAACCTTGAGCCGCGAGCTTATAAACTTATCAAGGAGGGCTTCTGCGCCGAGACACTGCAAACCGAATGCATAATTGTCAATGATATTATTACTTTTATTATTGTTATCATTTATTTTTTATTGATTTACTCATTGTCATTATTGCAATCGCCTATATATATTTGTTTGCCAGTCATAAGAACATCCCTCTCCTAGGTAAATATATCTCAACACACACGCACACGCACACACACACTCGCCCCTTCACACCCTGCTAAACACACCACTCGGACACTGGTTTAACTCAAAATAACGTTTAAATAGATTTCAATGACTCGTGAATATTTTGCATAATGTCATCAGTAACACTTAATTTGAATACCTGTCAAAGCAACTCACACGCTCAAGCCAACCGTGAATGCTCCCTAACCGCTGACTGCCATTGACATATAGCAGAATAAAAACCTAATATTTTTTCTGCTGTGTCGTAATCTTTTAGGCTGTTTGTTGGATCTGTGCAGATTGGGTGGTAATCATTTCCACGAAGTCCAGCCAGCAGGTCAGTCCGCCAATTGGTCATGCAGGCAGGCAGCGAGTCATTCTATCAATCATCATCAGTCATTAATCAATTATCTATCGATCACTACATACAAAGCTCCGATTAGTAGCGTCATGGCTAGCAATCAGACAGGACAGAAAACATATTACATTTCGAAGCTAGGCAACGCTACGGTAAACCACAATGTATATACTAGAAATGTGAGCAATGCTTATATTTGCTTACATATCTGCCGTTCACTTTACTACGGATCAAAATACACGGCTAGGATCATTCAAGTAAAGTAAAAGAAAAGGAAAGAAAAAGTAAACACAGGCCGTGAGTCGGGGTGAGCAGGGGGCAAGAGGCGCCACACAACACTGCAGCCGTGGCCGCGTCCTGCCAAAACCTGTAACGAGCGAGGGAAAAAGAAATAAAACGCCGTCTCTCCATGACACTCGAACGGCCTAGCAGTGAGGAACAGGGGAGGGAGGGAGGGTCAGGCGCACACACACACACACACACACACACACACACACACGCACACGCACTCGCACACACGCACACAAACCTCGACTCGCCTCGCCTCGGCCCGCGTGATCGAGTGTCTAACCTTTGCACGGACTTTTTGTATACATTTTATTTATTTTTTAGTATTTTTTTTCTCTGGGCGAGGTGTGCAGTTCTCTCCAGGTCCTTCACTTTTTCCATGCGTTTGTGTGTTCTCTTGTAAGGCCTCGATCTCTTTTCCTGCTGCCTTGATTATCCATTCTGGTGCCTCTCGTAACGCCGCCTGAACGCCTACTTAGGATGGCACTCCAGCGCCTAGCAAAGCGTCGCCACAAGTGAAATTCAAACTTACGGCATCCGCGGAACACTAAAGATAAATGAACACGTGCTTCCCTGCATGTTCAAGATCCCAGACTTTCCGCCCTTGAAGAAAAAAAAGGTAAGACCCTCAAGGCCTCACCTCGTTGTGGCCGCCGCATCGCTTCAAGTGCCACAAGTCCGTGTTGCAAGTCGAGGGCTTACAAATACGATCACTTCATGCATTAATCATCATCATTCACGGCCCACGCGTCTCGTTGGGAACAGGCTCGGCGTCTACGTGACCTAGCATTGTTACAAGTGCAGCAAATATCGTGACTCTTAACAGGCTATATGTTGTGTTAATTATTTGAGATCTACAGAATAATCATAAATATAAAAGATTGAGCTTAACTAATATTTTTCACAGCAATCAGAGGGACACGTTATATGATATACATTTACATTTTTTTATAAATAAAACAGAGTGGATTTTTTTGGTGCGAAAAATAAATATCTAGAAAATCATTAGTTGCAAGTGTCTCTGATATCAAAGCTTATTCCGCGCATACATATATAATTGCCATTCGTCCTTCGTCAATATGAAATACAACTATACTCTCATTATCCGGCGTTGATTGTTTGTGGGTTAAAAAAATATTTAGGGAATTTGTTCGGAAACCCCTTGGTCCCCTGTCGGTCGTTGGCACCATAGCACCATAACTCTGGCGGCGGGAGGGAGGTAGGAACGGAATGGGAACAGGGAAGGGCAGGGGGCGGCGAGCCAGGCTGTGCTGGTGTGTGCGGGCGAGGAACAGATCACGTGCTGGCCGCGACGCTTTGAGCTGCAGTGACAAAAGGCACAAAACTGGTTGACTCGCCGTTGAAACTCAGATGAAGCATTGGATCCATAAATTCCTCACGCGACAGTGTGCAAACTTTCATTCAGTCTATCTCAACGAGCACAGCCGGAATATAGCAATAATTCGCGTGATATTGATCGCTTTCAAAAATAATAATCGCAAGTGATGGTTCATTTCGCAGCGAGGAAAGGCTCTTTTATGCGAGTGCCGTTTTATATATCCACACAGTCGTCCGCCATGGCCCTGACTGACGGATTGGCGAGGTGACCAATTCCGGGCCAATATCCAAACCGGTTTTAAATGCCCATAATAATATCTCCCGGCCTCCCTTTCCGCTCGATTTTGCCATTTCCACCATGAAGTAACTAACACTTTTATACTTGTGCCCAAACAAAGCCGCGTATGACCAATTCCAAACCAATAACCGAACCAATTTTAATCTTTCATTACTTTATCGCCCAAACCTCCACTTGCTCCATTTTGTCATTACCAACATGAAGCAACTGTAGAAAAATGACACTCGTACCCAAACTAAAAGGACCCTGATCGTCATGCCTGCAATATATATCTTTTGTATGGACCTGAAGGGAGAGATCGAAGCTATACATTGTCTGAGCGTGGTAGGATAATGTACCTCGTCTTTCCCTCACACTCCACCGGGTCGTTTATTCAGTCTGGTAAGCACGAAGCCAAAGATCCGCCGCCTCGTCTGGAAGAACATTTCAGATCAAAGCGCTTCTGCAGAGCCGCCTTTTCCTCCCCGCCCGCCACGCCGCCGCTTTGTTCCAAGGCCTCTTAAGCCCCTTCATGCGCCTCTGCTCTCTCCTCCTCACTTGATCTTTCTTTTCTCTCCTTTCGCTGCCGTCTCCATTACGCCTACCTCGGTTTTCTTCAGTTTCAAAAGTAATCTCCAACAAATATTTATAACTTGACCCTATTTTATTATGTACCCTTTTTGTTGGAATATTGTGCTGTCCTTTATTCTTTAGTAAACTTCGCTCTTATCCTGTCTGTCTTTGTTATTACGTATTATGGTCCCGATTGACTCTACCAAGTAAATCAACGTAATGGGGTTTGAAACTAATGTCGGCGAATTGTAATCGTGCATAAAAGGTAAACGTGTTACTTTGTTGACTCACAGCAGGGATCTTACTCACTGACTTGTGTTATTGACGTTAACTTCGCTTAGGTAAATCAACGTGAATGTTTGATCTCTGTCGAGGCCACGCGCCATGTTACTTTTCCAACCAAAGAACCTCCGTGAACCTAATAAAAAAACGTAATGGTGCCCTGTGTCCCGCCAGTGGTCGCTTCACTCACTTGCTACACTCACACGATACGAAAATCAAGACGGAGGCGTCGTTCATCGCTCTCCGTTCAAGACTGCCGTATTCATATGCATTACGAGGCCCGAAGCCGTGAAGAGAGAAATTGGAGCCAAACTGGCGTTGAGCGGCCGAGCCATCCCGTCAGGCAATCAGCCGTGCCGCTCAGTCGCTTCAGGAGGCAGGGGCGATATTCACGCTCCTCTCCCTCCGTCACGGAGACTGAACACGCAGAGAGAGACGACAGGAGAGCTGAATGCAATATGTGCTAGATATTTGCGTGTGTGTGTGAGTCTCTCTCTCTCTCTCTCTCTCTCTCTCTCTCTCTCTCTCTCTCTCTCTCTCTCTCTCTCTCTCTCTCTCTCTCTCTCTCTCTCTCTCTCTCTCTCTCTCTCTCTCTCTCTCTCTCTCTCTCTCTCTCTCTCTCTCTCTCTCTCTCTCTCTCTCTTTTCCCTTACACCATCATCTCCCTGAGAACTCTCAATGGTGTTATACCTTCATGAGTGTTTAGATTCTTGACCGCTTTTTATGACTGTCCTTCTCTGTGTCTGTCCTCCTGTCGGGGCTGCCTCTCTTGTGTCTGTCTGTTAGTGTTTTTAATCTTTTATTATCGCAAATCATGGAGGTGATGCTCAAGTACCACGCTCGCAACACACAATCTCTGGGTCATATTTTAGTTCTCCTCTGTGGATCCCGTTCTCTATCGTATACTTTAGTTTAAGTTGAGTTCTCACCCCGTTCCTTCCCGTTCCTTCCCGTTTCTTATTGTCGAGTTTCCTTCCCGTTCCATCCCGTTCCTTCCCGTTCCTTCCCGTTCCTTCCCGTTTCTTATTGTCGAGTTTCCTTCCCGTTCCATCCCGTTCCTTCCCGTTCCTTCCCGTTTCTTATTGTCGAGTTTCCTTCCCGTTCCATCCCGTTCCTTCCCGTTCCCTATCGTACCTCAGTTTAGGTCGAGTTTCCTCCGTATTTTCCGTTCCCTGGCGTACTTGAATCTAGGTCGAGGAATGAAGGGAGACCGTGGCCTCGCCCTCACCTCCGCCGCCTCTCCTTACCGGCCGCCTCCCGCATACATCCCGCCGCCAGCATCCCTCCTGATATATATATTTAGCGATAAATCCACGCAGGCCTGACGTTAGCATCTCATATATCTGTACCGCCGCGCATAGCCTTTCCAGGTTTATCTTCCCTTTTTTGATCCCCTATTTTCTAAGGCAAGGTTTTCGGAATTCTGAATGTCACGTTGGCTGTTTTGATGATACCTATTGACGTTATAAATGCTATATCTCTATTATCATGCCTCCCTTTACGTCTATGTCACCGTTCAGTCAGTCAGTCAGTCCTTCGCTGATTGACTCTTTCATTAATCTGTCTGTTTTCGAAATACATAATGTTCTGTTGAGTGTTTGATGGCCAGTGAGGTTGTAAGCGCTAAATCTCTATTATTCTGTTTGTCTCTACGTGTATGTGTCACCAACCAGTCAGTTTGTCATGCTTTACTTATTCAGTCATTCATTAATCTGTCTGTTTTCTGAATTATGACTGTTCTGTTACCTATTCTGATACCCATTGAGGTTGTAAATGCCATCTCTATTATTCTGCTCCCCTTGACGTCTATTTGCCACCAATCATTCAGTCAATCAGTCAGTCTTTCTCTTCTTCACTCATTCATTAACCCAATCTGTCTGTGTCTGGGATTTTGAATGTTCTGTTATCTATATTGATAATGGCCAGAGAGCTTGTAAACGCTATGTCTCTATTACGCATTTCCTTTCTACGTCTCTCCGTCTCCATTCAGTCAGTCAGTAAGTCTTTATTTCACTTAGTCCCTCGTTCATTCTGTTCTGTTGGCTGTTTTAAGTATACCCGTTGAGCTTGTAAACGCTGTGTCTCTGTTATTATGTTCCCCTTTACGTCTCTCCGTCTCCATTCAGTTATTCAGTAAGTCTTTATTTCACTTATTCCCTCGTTCATTCTGTTCTGTTGGCTGTTTTAAGTATACCCGTTGAGGTTATAAACGCTATGTCTCTGTTATTATGTTCCCCTTTACGTTTATCCGCCTCCATTCAGTCAGTCAGTCAGTCAGTCAGTCTTCCACCTACTCACTCATACATTAATCCGATATGACCGCCTGCCGGTCCGGACATCGAGTGTCTGACCAGTTATCCGTTAAAGAAGTCGCCACGTGTTCCCTTCCCTTTCCTTCCCTTCCCTTCCCTTCACTTCCAATTCCTTTCCCTTCCTTTCCCTTCCTTTCCCTACCCTTCACTTCACTTCACTTCCCATTCCCTTCCCTTCTCTTCTCTTCTCTTCTCTTCCTGCTGGGGTGAAGTGTGGATAGAAGAGAAAAGAAGAAGGTTAAAAACAATGGTAGATGGAGAGAATATATAAGGAATTGACAAATGGGATAAATAGGAATAAACTGGAATAGGGAGAAATATGGATAAATAGGGTATAGCGAACAGATTAAATAGTGGTCCAGTGCAACGTAAATCAGGACTTTAGAGTTTCGAATCTTTAAGCGAATTTACCCTTTTTTTTATTCTTGCAAATGAGCGAATCTACTTTCACGTATTTACTGAAAACTTATATAATCGAAAAATCAAAACATCAAATTCGCTTAGAAAAAAAATCATCATATTCGCTTCACTCTTTACCGCGCTTATGCTAAAAGAATGCGAGCGAAAAAAGACGAAAAAAAAATAAACTGAGGCATCAAATCATATATGCGTACCTTGCTAACTTGCTGGTGCTTCTGTTAATGGGATAATTAAATAAAAATAGCCGCCAAGTTTCGTTTTCTGTTTGCGCGAGAGTTTTCCTTCGTCGGCGTTCTTTTTTTCCTTCCTTTACTCGCGAAGGTTATCAGAAAAGTTCCCGTTCAAGGCGCCGCGTGAGGCTTAGGTAAATTTTTAATAAAGTTTGCACGACTTCTCAGCGGAACCGATACTTTTGCCGTACCAGGATGAATTTTTGCTCCCTTTCTTTCGCGCCGTCAGAATTCTGGTGTGTGGAGCAAACATTCTGCTTTTACCTGCCTGCTTCTCCTCCTCTTCCTCCTGCCAGATTAACCTACCCTTTCATATGTTTCGTATCAACAAGAGGAAGAATAAGAGGAGATGGAGGCGTAGGAGGAGAAGGCGGTGCAGCTCTTCAAGGTGGAGAAGGAGGGGGAGGAGGAGGGGCAGCTGGTGAAGGCGGAGAACGGGGAGGAGGAGGAAGAGGAGAGATGGAGTAGGAGGGAGAGGGTAGGAAGTATTTAAAGAAGGAAGAAAAGATATATAAAGATGAAGTTGGGAATGGGTAAGGATATGAAGAGGAGGAAGACCAAGAGGAAGCGGAAGATGTTAAGGAAGTTAGAAGAGAATAAAGACGATGGGAATACGGACAGGACACGAAGACATGCAAAAAACTACCAGAGTCAGATTTACTGGCGTAGAGCGAGACACTCCTGTGATTTCTTTCGCCTGTGATAAAAAGGATAAGAAGCTTTATTTTTTGTCCCGTTGACGTATCACAGACAGCACTATAAGGGATGGGTCTGGATAAGCGCGAACGGAAGGACGGGAGCAATAACCCAGAATACACGAGGGCAAGATTATAGCAAAAAACAGATTTGTCATTTTTTTTATTTTCTGTGTAAAGAGACAAAGAAATCAGACAGAAGATCAAAGGATATTCCACTAGGGTCTATTCCTCTCCTAGTATTACAGTATCTCAGTATCATAACACTGCCCCTGTTATATGCTAAAACAATATATAACATCGCTCTGTCCTAATATTTTTCTCTATGTAAAACGACAAAAGAGAAAAGAAGGGAACAATGAGGCCAAGGGAAACGCTATCAAATTCGTTATATTCTTCTCCTAGTGCTATTTTTTTTTTTCAGTATTATAAGTCGCAAATTTGAAGGAGAGGAGAATAAATATACAACAGATCTGTCCTCATAGTCGTTCCTCTATGTATAAAGACAAAGAGAGGAACTAGAAGACTCAAAGATACGTTAGCACAGTCTATTCTTATCCTAGTACCAGTCTTAATACTATAACACGTCCCAAAGCGGGGGTTGTGTCCCGTCTCCTGGCATCTGTCTCCTTCTCCTATAAGCCCTTCCCCTTCTGTCTCTCTCCGGCATATGACCACAAGTGTTGCGCCGACTAAACGAAACTTTCCAACGTCCCAAATTAAAGAGCAAAAGAATAAACGAAGTACAATCATCAATAACTTATCCTCAAACACCAGGGAGGCAAAAGGAGGCGTGTCTAGTGAGTCCAAGACGAGTCACGAACACGCATCAAACCGGAGATTGACGGCCGGGGAAGTGTGACCCACGTGTTGATTCCCGGGAAGAAACGTAAACAGAGAACGCCTAGCAAGACCTTTAGACAACAACAGCGCACTTCACCCCAACAAACAGTCCCCTGGGAAGCTGTTTTTTGCTCGTATTTTAAAGCCTACGTGTTGTTTAGGAGAATTTTGGTCTTTTCTCTTTTACTTTTAATATTTGTTCATTAGTTTTTCCTTAGTCTTTTGTTCGGTTTTCGTCTTCTCATAAGTTCATCTCAAGCGGGTAATTCTTATGTGACGTGGTGGTGATTTTTTTTTTTGTCCTTGTATATTAGTTTTTTTTGTGTGTATCAGTCTTTGTTTTCCAGTATTTCATTAGTCTTTGGTTCAGTTCACGTCGCCTCTCAAACTCATCTCAACCGTGTAATTGTGATATGGCGCGGTGATGATTTGTTTACTAGTCCCAAAAGTCAAACCGAGCGTGTGGCGTGAAAAAAACAACAACATTATACTAGTCTTTTATCTTTCTTCCTTCCCTTCGCAGCTCTATCATATGCCTACTGCTGTGTCCTTACCTCTCCCCCCGTGAATAAGTCTAACCCAGCAGCCTCCAGCCAACCTCTCAGGCGGAGGCGGTGGCTCGTAGCCCCCAAACAGTCTGGGGCGGTCGCTCGTAGCCCTCAAACAGTCTGGGGCGGTCGCTCGTAGCCCTCAAACAGTCTGGGGCGGTCGTTCGTAGCCCTCAAACAGTCTGGGGCGGTCGTTCGTAGCCCTCAAACAGTCTGGGGCGGTCGTTCGTAGCCCTCAAACAGTCTGGGGCGGTCGTTCGTAGCCCTCAAACAGTCTGGGGCGGTCGCTCGTAGCCCTCAAACAGTCTGGGGCGGTCGCTCGTAGCCCTCAAACAGTCTGGGGCGGTCGCTCGTAGCCCTCAAACAGTCTGGGGCGGTCGCTCGTAGCCCTCAAACAGTCTGGGGCGGTCGCTCGTAGCCCTCAAACAGTCTGGGGCGGTCGCTCGTAGCCCTCAAACAGTCTGGGGCGGTCGCTCATAGCCCTCAAACAGTCCCTCAGAGGCTGTTTGTCTCCCCGTAAATCTCAGATAGGAATAAGTCGCCTCCAGGGACCTCCACCGCAACCCATAAAAGATTCGTCCCACTCCGATTTATGTATTGACGTGGAAGTGTGTGCGAGGGGTGAGGGTGTATGTGTGTGTGTGTGTTTGTGTGTTACGTTGCTTCCTCGTGATACGTTTTTACACTGCGTTTCCTCACTATACACGTTGTCTAGATTGCAATTGACTTCCTCTTCCTCCTCTTTTCAACGTCAAGGAGAGGATCAGTTAGTCGGGGTTCAGCTGTTTGTGTGTGGGTGGGTGTGGGTGTCGGGGGCGGGGTGAGTGTGCGTGTGAGTGCGTGTGAGTGAGTGTGTTCGGTATCCAGCTTATTGAAATGTCGCCCGGGAAAAATGAATGCCCCGTCCTATCATCTTCGCATCAAGCGCATAATTGTGAAGTGACGTGTCTGAGAGCCTCATAACACGCCATTACACCCCCAAAGGAATGTAAATTAGCGTTAGAAGCTCATTGTAATACACAAAACAAAAAAAAACATAACAGGGTATCGTCACTAATATGATAAACGCATTACCAGACACCATATCGTAAAATCAAATATCTGTGTCAATTTCTGGGCTAGTGGGTCGCTAAAGCAGGATCTGGAAATCACTAACAAGAAACAAAGGATGAGTTTTAATGTGACGTCAAGGCCGGAGTGATGCTGCTGAGTCCGTTTAGCTGCGCGTGTCACACTGTCGCTAGCAGAGGTGCAATCAGGCGGGTCTTATTCATGCCCTGATAAAAGACGAACATCAGCAGCGGCGCAATAAGTCACCGGCGTCGGCAGCACCTTTTTCTTTACCTCGTCCTCTGTCTGCCTCTGACGCACACACAACCGCCTCCTCCTCCTCCTCCTCCTCCGACTCCTTCCTATTGCGTCTTCCCAGTTCGTTTTTCTTTGGCCCATGTCTTTAATAGCTTGTTTTTGTGTCTTTTCTCTTTTTCTCTCATTCCCATTCTCTCGTGTGCTTTTCTTATTTCCTTTTTTTTGTCTTCATTATCTGTATTTCCTTGCTTTTTATTCATTCTGTTTCTCGTTCCCTTTCCCTCTCTGGCCTGTTTCTTTGACTGCTTTTTTGTGGCTCCTTTTTATTCTTTCTCCTTTCTTCCTCTCCCTCATTCCCTGTAATTCCTTCCTCTTCGGATTTCCTTTTTTTTCCTTCCCCTTCTTCCACTTACTCCCTTTTTTCTCCCTCATTCCCTGTAATTCCTTCCTCTTCGGCTTTCCTGTTTTTTCCTTCCCCTTCTTCTACTTACTGCGTTTTTTCTGTCCTATGTCCTTTATTCCTTACCCTTGAGCGCTCCCTTTTTTCCCCTCCATCTCACTCGCATCCTCTTTCTTTGCCCTAAATCTTGAGTCATTTTTCTTCTGCTCTCCGTTGCGTCAATCTGTCCTTCACTGATTATTTTTTTGTTCAATACCTCCCACTTTTTTTATCTCATATCTCCCATTTTCTTTCCTTTGATGGCCTTTTCTTTACTCTTACTTACATTGCATCCCTTCTTCTTCCTTATTTTCTTAACTTCTTCCCGTCGTTCATAATTTCTCTCCTCCCTAACTCCCCTAATTCCCTTAATTTCATCCTCTTCCTCTTTATTAACTAATTAACTAATACTTCCCCCCACGTTCCTTAAATAATGGCTCTTTCTTTCCCCTTGCTTTCTTTACTTATATCATGACCCGTTATTTTCCTTTCTCTCTACGCTTGTATCATGGCCCTTTCATGTTTCCTACCGTCACTTTTTGCACCATGGCCCGTTCCTTTCCCTTCCCTCTATTGCTGCCTCCCCTTCTCTAATACACGAAGCGGCGGGTGGCCTGGCGGAGCACAATGATGGATCAATCTCTGGCCGCGGCGTGAGCATCAACACCTTTCATGGGAGGTTTGCCGCCCCAACTGTCGCGGCTTCCTTTTCTGCCTTGGCGCTCTCACCTCGCTCCGATCTTACCCCACTTCCTACCTAATCCTCCTCTCCTACCTCTTTCTTCCCTCCCTCCCTCTCCTCCTCCGCAGTTCCTCGTAAGGCTTCTTTAGATCAATTGTTTCAGGTCTTGGATCATCGAAACAATAGGGTGTAGTTTTGTCGCTTTTGTTCCCGCGGCGTTTGTCACAGGTGGCGGGTGTTGTGTGGGGCATTGTCTTGGCTGAGTTGTGAGGAGGTTAGGAGAGGAAAAGGCTGTTAAAGGAAAGTGATGGAGATTATACTGATACGGCTGCTACTACTGTTACTCATATTATTATATCTACCAGTATAATAATCCTTTTTTATGCAGTCAGGAAGCAACTCAAGGGCAAAAACCCAAGAGAATACAAGAAAAAAAGGCTGTCAGCGTTGAATCCTGTGAAAAACAAATAGAATCGAGTGGCCAAAAAAGAAGGTCAATTTTGAATGCTACTTTTACTGCTACTAATATTACTTTTACTAGGATAATCGAAGTACCAGTAGTAGTAGTAGTAGTAGTAGTAGTAGTAGTAGTAGTAGTAGAAGAAGACGAAGATGAAGCAGTGTGTTATAAAGTGCGTATCTGTTGGTTATGTTTAATTTTGGTATTTTACATGAGAAGGGAAGAGACTAGAGGACTGAGTGAGAGCCTGAACTGTAATCAATTCCACACACTCACTTAAACAGGAAAGACCTAAGCGAAAAATCTATCTCTTTGGCCGTGTGTGTGTGTGGGGGGGGGGGGGAGGGGGGGAGGGCATGTGTGTTTAGGGGCTTCGCACTTTACATACATAGAAAAGTGTGGATGTGGCTGTATTTTTGAGGGGAAAGGAGAGAAAATTCCGGGTGAAAACTGATATTTATCTTGCGCCATGATCTGCAGCGAACCACATGACGCGGCGTGCTGGGGCGTGAGTAAGCCTGGAAGGGGAGGGAGGCTTGGGGGAAAGAAGAGGAAGAGGGGTGAGGCTGGGGAGGAGGAAGAAGAGGAGGAGGAGGAGTACGAAAAGGGAGAGAGGGAGTATAGTAACGAACCGGCTGATGAAGAGGAGATATGTCGAATGATGAGGGAGATGAGAAGGACAAGGTAAAACTGAAGAAGTGAACACAGTGGATAATAGTGATGATCTTGAGAGAGCAGGTTGTTTATAATTATTTACGTCGTTGTTGTTATTGTAGTGATGGAATCGTAGCTCACAAAGTAATTACGTAATCGTCCTCTAATTATTCACAATGGATTTTCCGGGACAAAGTATCTATATTAAAGTAATCAAAGTGGATCTAACCTAACGTATCCTCACCTAATTAACCTAACTTACGTAACCTTCCCATCCTAACCTACCTTATCTAACCTATCCCTAATTAACCTAACCTTAACTACATGTAATTTAACGTATCCTAACCTAACTAACCTAACTTATCTAACCTAACCTAAACTAACACAGCTTATCTAACCTAACGCAACCTAACTTAACTAACCTAACTAAGCTAACCTAACCTAACCTAACTAACCTAACGTAACCTAACCTAACTAATTTAACTTACCTAACCTAAACTAACTTAACTAACATAGGTAACGTAACCTAACCTAAGTAACCTAACGTAACCTAACCTAACTAACCTAACGTAACCTAACCTAACCTAAACTAACACAACTTATCTAACCTAACGTAACCAAACTTAACTAACCTAACCTAATCTAACTAACCTAACCTAACCTAAACCGGCCCGGATGCTGAACCTATGCAGTTACAATTCAGGACATGCGTAGCGGTGGTGGCAGCAGTGACGGCGGCGGCGGTGGATGGTAATCGAGGCGGTGGCTTTGCTCGCCGGTGCAGTCGTTTAGTGTACACGATGCAAATAAAACTTTCATGAGAAGTTTGTTATTTGCTTATGATCTCTCGGCTTAGCGCTATTGACACAGTCCACAGGGTTCACTAAGACCTACCCCCCTCCCACTGCTTCCCCTCTCTTCCCCCTCCCTGCCCCTCCTCTCCTCCTCCTCCCTTCTCCCTCTCATCCACCCCCTCAGTGCTCCTCTTCTCCTCCCCCTTCCTCCCTGCTCCGCCTTCCACCCTCCCCACTGCTCTCTCTTCCATCCTTCCCTCTGCTCCCCCTCTCTTCCCTCTCTGCCCCTTCTCTCCTCCTCCTCCCTTCTCCCTCTCTCCACCCCCTCAGTGCTCCTCTTCTCCTCCCCCTCCTCCCTGCTCCGCCTTCCACCCTCCCCACCTTCCACCCTCTTCTCACTTCCCTTGCTCCCCCCTCCTCCTCCTTCCTTCTTCCTCCCCCTTCCTTCCTTCCTTCCTCCCTCTCCTCCCCAGCCTCGCGTCCCGACCCTGGGCTCAAGACACTCCGGATGTAAGAAGTCACTCTGCAAATATCGTAATTAAGAATGTCATTAGTCAGTCTCTCTCTGCATACGTTAAGTGACATAAAATCCCGGCGAGCGAGTTAAAAATGCAGCGGTGAACTCTCGACTTTTTCTTCTTTTCGTTGCTCAAGTTTAGGTAGTGTCTATGAGTAAGTTATTTTATTATTATTATTATTTATTCACGTACCTTATTATGTGTTTTTTCAGTATTATTTATTTTTTTGGCCGATATACTTTTTTTGCTTCCTGTGGTAATAACGTGTTCAGTAATTTTTCAGTGTTTTTTTTCTAGTCATAATTGATCAGTATTGTTTCCTTGTCGCTTACGAACATGCCGCAATTCATACATATATACACACACACTCATTTACATATCTACACACATACTTACACATATACATTTGAGCAACACGTAAACCCAATGAAGGAAGGCTAATTGTAAGGCAGAAGAGGCATAGCGCATTGATACAGCTACGAAGGAAGGAAAGAAAGATATATAGATAGACAGATGGAGGAGGTATAGAAGAGATGTCAGGAGAGGCAGATGGAGAAGGTGTCGAGTCAGTTAGAAGAGAAAGGTACGTCAAAAAAGCTGCATTGATATATTCTAGAGATGGTGTCAATCGATGCTCAGGTACAAAGGTAAAGGTAGAAAGGGAGGTAGGTATAACAAGGTGAGTAGATCGATCGTAAAAGTGGCGTCAGAAGAGGCAGGTAGACAAGTGAAAGGGCATTGGTGCAGGTAGGAAAAAGACAAAAAACCTGTATTGATAGTTTGTAGAGGTATTGTCAAGGGAAGAGAAGTAGAAGGAGGAAGAGAAAGAAGAAGACGGGAATGGGGAATAGGATGCGGAGGATGGGGAGAAAACAGGACTAGGGGAGAAGTTGGAAGACGAAAAAAAATATATATATTGATAGGTTGTATAGGTGGTGACAGCAGAAGCTCAGGTGGACAAGTGAAAGTTCGGCCTCCACGCACCTGGGAGACGCTCAGCTGAGGCTCCTGTTATCTGAAAAGTTGCGGGAAACTCGTGCCGTCCACACCAACTTGGGCGCTTCCTGAGGCGGGAGTTGTCGTTGGGCGAGGCGGAGGCGCGGTGGTGGCGGTGCAAAGTTGATAACCACGGATGATAAAACTCCTCATTCATGCACGACGGTCCTTTTTCTCCTTCTGTTGCTGCTTCGTCTGTTGTTGTTTCGGTTCGTAGTTATCATTGCTCTCTTTCTTGCCTCATTGCTTCGTCTTCTCTTTCCTCTTCTTCTTCGTGTTCTTTCTACTTTTTCTTTCAGTATCCTCCGCTTTTTCTCCATCTTCCTTCTCCTTCTCTTCCTCCTCCTTTTCTGTAGTCATCCTTGTTCTCTTTCTTGTTCTCATTTTCCTTCTTCTTCGTGTCCTGTTTCCTCTTCTTCGTGTTCTTTCTACTTTTTCTTTCAGTATCCTCCGCTTTTTCTCTTCGTCTTCCTTCTCCTCCTCTTCCTCCTCCTCTTCTGTTGTTATCCTTGTTCTCTTTCTTGTTCTCATTTTCCTTCTTCTTCGTTATTCTTCGTGTCCTGTTTCCTCTTCTTCGTGTTCTTTCTACTTTTTCTTTCAGTATCCTCCGCTTTTTATCTTCATCTTCCTTCTCTTCCTCCTTCTCTTCTGTAGTTATCCTTGTCCTCATTCTTGTTCTCGTTTTCTTTCTTCTTCGTTTCCTTCTCCTATTTTCCCTACAGTATCCTCCGCTCCCTTCCCATCCTCCTCCTCCTCTTACTCCTTTCCCCATCCCCCTCTTCCTTCCCCTCTTCCTCCTCCTCTTTACCCACTACAAGCACGCAATCACTCGCACACGCAAACTCGCACTCACACACACAAAGGTAGGATAAATATGCGTTGTAAATAACCGAGATATAAGAATTAATAATATGCAAACAACAAAGAAAATGGAGACAAAATATAATGAAGATAAAATAAGGAAAAAAAAAACTACGCAATTATAAAGAAAATAAACATTAATGACAAGGGAAATATGAGTTGAAATTTGACTTTATAATGCAAGAAGAAACAAGTTTACGTGATTGAACAGTTAAATAAGAAAATAATGATAAATAGCAAGTCAAATATCTCAGTCTCTAGTTAATATTGCGTCGTCATTTGTACATAATGCCTGAGTGAAGGTATTGCAGCAACTGATTCCTGAAGCAACACAAACAACACTGAGGGAAAACAACAGCTAAGAGAAAAATGGCAATAACACAAATAACAATAGAAAATAACAAAAAAAAGCAAAAATAACATAGAGCAACAATAAATGACATAGCATAATAGATGAAAAAATAACAATAAAAATAACAAAACAATAACAAAACATAGAGAAAAAAAATAACAATAAAGAAAACAAAAAATAACGAAAAACAACGAAAACTAAGAAAAAATAACAATAAAAAATAATAAAAAGCAAAGAAATAACAAAGTAACAATAAGAAATAACAAAAAATAACAAAAAATAACAAAAATGACCAAGAAATAACAAAAAAATAACAAGAGCAAATAACAACAACAAAGAACAGCACCCTTAAGACCCACACTGGAGCGGAGCAAATGGGAAGCTCAAGGGAGAGAGAAAAATGGACGACCAACATACAATTTGTCATATGAACCAGAGAGGGAAAAAAAATATAAATGTATTGTCCTTCTGGCATGGACGAATATCATGTACTCTTTTTCCACACAATTTTTTTACTTGCTACTTTCTTGTCCTTGCAGAGATGCCGTAGTGACTTAATTAGAAACCTCCCACTGCAATTACTACCACCGTCACTACCATTACCGCCACTTCCAGTACAGAGGAGGAAAGCAAGTAGACTCCACGCATCAGATACAAGGTAAGGAAAGGGTCGGGGCTCTCTTCTGTGATGTAATTATTTCCTCTCTCACTAACACAATTACCGCCACTTCCAGTACAGAGGAGGAAGCAAGTAGACTCCAGCTATCTGATACAAGATAAGGGTCAGTGTCCTATTGCGTCATTCCTCCATCCCTTACAACTAGACCAACTAGGTATTATCATGGTGCAGGTCAGGGGGCGTATTCTTAGACCACTCAAGCTCTATTTACCGATGTTTTTGAAGTCCACAAAGCTAAAGACAGGTGCAAGCTAGTGTCCCCCCGTTCATGGCGTAGACACCTTCCCAATCTACCGGCAGGGTCATGAAGCCACCCATGGGAAGCTCTAATAAATCCCCCACGAGAGCTTTTTTAATTAGAAGTACGTATGCGTCGAAACGTTTGAGACTAAGGGTCCAGGTCTATCGGGGGTGACTGTCTGGCTCTCTCTGGGGATCAAATACAAAATAGAGAAAGAGTCGGAGCTCTCTTCTATTGTGTCATTCCTCCCTCTCTTTCTTCTACGTTTGCACGACTTGTTTAGGATTATCGTGTGGCAGGTCAAGTCCGTCGGGGCCTGACTGTCTGACTCTCTGCGTGAATCAAATACTAAGTGGGGAAGAGGTCGGAGCTCTCTTCTGTTGCGTAATTCCTCCCTCTCTTATTTTCACGATTTCACCAGTATAGGATTATTGGGAGGCAGGTCAGGTCCGTCGGGGCTCACTGTCTGGCTCCCTGTTTGTCCGTCTACATGTCTGTCTGGTCTCTCGTTAACTCATTAGTAGGAACAACAAAAGAGCGTCACGCAGCAAAACATTACATCAAAGGACAACGAGAAAAGAAACTAGATCGAAAGCAATTTAAGGATTAGGTATTTTGCGGTGAGCGATTTAATGCCTCGAGCGACGCCTGTCATTATGTAGCCAATTATACCGGACTTGTTAGGTGAGTTAGCCGGTGTGTCTGTGTGTGTGTTTGTGTGTGTGTGTGTGTGTGTGTGTGTGTGTGTGTGTGTGTGTGACTAGAAAATAATAATGTTGCGTCGATTGATTTTGTCTTTACGTCTGAGATCAACCCATGGCGACTTTGTGCTTATTTAAGGGGGATCTGCTTTAGATTTAGGCCTTTTGGAGTGCTGGGTCATTTTTAAGGTGCCGTAGTCTGACCGTGTGTGGGTGTGTGTGGGTGTGTGTGGGTGTGTGGGTGTGTGGGTGTGGCCAGAAAATAATCATGCTACGTACCCTGATCGTCTTTTAGGTTTGAGCTCCTTCCATGACGTCTTTGTGCTTTATTTAAGGGGGTTGTGCTTAAGATTTAGGCCTCTCTGGATGCTGGAATTCCTTGGTAGTGCCGGAACCCAACCCAAACGATAACCAGAGGACAAGAAACAAGCAACCTTTGATACCAAGCAGTAAAACAGAAGCTTAATCCCACGAGCAAAGCGTAAGAGCAATCAGCGCATAAACTTGTGGCAGCGACGTAATTACTCTACAGCACGAAAAAAAATATCCCTGCAAAAGGTCCCAGCCGCCAACCAACAGAGGGCCATGCACGCTACAGGCCTTTGCTCTCCCTTGCTTGTGAGAGGAAGTTAAAGCCTTTTCCCCCCTTGCCGCGGCCCGCTAGTTAATTAGATATATGAAGGAAGGTCACAGGAGGGTATGCGCCAAACTCTCATGCCTGGGTCGCCCGCTAGATGTCCCCACACTCGCAGGCGCCTCGTGACTCTAGAATGTGTGCCGGCCAGAAGTAATTTAGCTTTTGATGTTAGGCTGTTTACTTATGAGAGTGAGAGGGAGAGGGAGAGGAAGAGGGATAGGGAGTGAGAGATGAGGGTAAGGGGAGAATAAAGTGAAGAGTAGGAGAAAGAATGGGGAACGAGCTACTTTTTAATATTATCTCAACCTCCATTTCTTCCTCCTCCTTTTTTCGTCTATGTATTGCATCTTACCTTGATCCTTATCTTTCTTTTTACTATGTTCTTCTCGTATCTCATTTTGCCTTTCATCTTTCTCTAATCCTTATCTTTCTCTTAACTATTTTTTACTCGCATCTCATTTTTGCCTTTCGCCTTTTACATCTTCCCCTTTTCATTCTTTTTCTAACTATATTCTTCTCGTATATCATTTAACGTTTTGTCTATTGCGTATTTCTGAAACTAAGGTCTCGGTATACTGACTTCCATGCAGCCTGTTATTAAGTTCACATATAAATACTTCGAAGCAATTATCTATTCCATTAAAGATCGCGAGTAATACGTGTTTATGAACTTCTCTTTAGGTACTGACGAAGAGACTACTAATTAATTCATCAAAAAGTGTGAATAAAACGCTCACAAGATAACTAAATTTCTGCTGAAGGGCGGGAGGGGAAGTAATTATCTAATCAATATGTAAATCAATGAAAAGAGGAAGGTTGAAAATGGCCAGTATTGTTCTCGTTAAAAGCTTGTAATTATACGCGAGGGGAGATGATGCATTTGTGTCTCTCGGCAAACTCCATCGTCTCCCCTTCAACACCTCGTCCATCTGTCATCCGAGTTATTATACCACACAATTTTACGTTATCATCTGACATTTGATTGTGCACTCTTCGTTTATTTCGTATCGTTTTCCAATTACTGTTACATACGTCGACGGTGCAGGAAAGAAACTGGATTAATATTGATAATGAAAGCGAGGAAAACCGGGACTCTTCACACGCGCTCACGCAATTGCACATGTCTGATTCTTTCCTCCTTGTGTCATATCCCTCACGCTCCGCCTCCTCCCCTCGCCTCTAATAATAATCTCTCCCCTACCTGTCCTTCACTTAATAATGGCCATGCCTTTCACGGTTCGCCTCCTCTTACTCCTCTTCCTCTTCCTCCGAATCCTCCAGCTCCTCCTCCTATTCTTTCTCCTTCTCCTCTTACTCGACCTCCTTCTCCGCCACCAGCTCCTCCTCCTTTCCCTTTTAATTCTCTTTCTCCTTCTCCTCCTCCTACTACTCCTTCTCTTTCTCCTTTTCCTCCTCCTTCAGTTTCTCCATCTCCTCCTTCTCTTTCTCCTTCTCTTCTTCCTCCTTCTTTTTCTCCTTCTCCTTCATCTTCAGCTCCTCCTCCTCTGATTGTCTCTTTCTACTCTTTTATTTCAAATAAAATGAAGCACAATAAGATGTAGACGTCATAAAATTGCCTTAGTTTCATTATTGCTAAAAAGAAATTCCGTGAAGCTGTATCAAATTCCTAGTCCTCAGTTCCTTATTGAGTTCCCGCTAGTCCATATCAACCATGAGAGATATTATTACCGCCATACTTTCACTTTATTAACTTTGCCCTATATCCCTGACTGCCTTCCTCCATCGTTACGTATTCGGTCTACAGTCACCATTTCCTCTGCTTCCCCTTATTTCGTTAGCCCTTATTGCTAGATTTCTGCACCATCATATCTTGTATCTTCTATATCACTCCACATTTCATTCCAAGGGTCTCTTATACGTAACATATCCATTACATAAGCACCGAATCTCTCTCCTCACGTTCATTTTCAAGCCTTAACTATATAAACCGTCTCACTCCTTCTGTTGCTCCTCCTTCAAGCCATTCTATCAGCCATGGGAGAGAAGAGAAGAAGGTAGAGATGGGTACGAATGGACCAAAAGGGAAGGATGGTACGGAAAGACTAGGAGGCCGGAAAAATTGTAGGGAGCAAAAACGTGTCAAAAAGTAAGAAGTTTGTAATTAGAGAAGTGCAGTGAGGGGGTGGAGGTGATAAAAGAGGGTCGCTTGGGTCTCTCTAAACAAATATAAGCGTTTGAAGATGAAAAAGTGGTGGTGAGAGGAGGATTCAAAGCAAAGAAAAAGTAGTCGAATGTTTCCGTGTGGTACTCATAAAAAAGCATAGGTAAACATACAGCCACCCCACTTACCATACGCTACCTTTCAGGTTAAGCAAGAAACGAGTATACAAATCATTTTTTCATGTTTTAAAGTACATCAAAGGTTAAGGGTGTGGTATATCAGGTTGTTGGGTTAAGAAATTTTCACTGAGCAGGTATGACACACTAAATTAAAACCGTGTCCTCGTTATGGCCGGTAATTATCTTCAGACTTCTTAAACACACTCGGGAAAAAGAGATATTCCAATTTGTCGTGCATACCTCCATCGTAAATGTTAGGTTCCTCGCTCGGTGGTGGCATGAGGGTGACCCGGACGAGAGAGGTGGTAATGGTGGATGATTCTGACACGCTAGCTAGACTTTATGCTATCAGAGCGTGGATAAAATGGGGAAATGTCAGTAATATCTTTAGCTCTCTGTCTTTCATATCGTTCCTCACACACTGGTAGGATCTATGTTAATCGCAAGAGCTTATTATCAAGTTTAAAGGAACATAGAGCATCTTGTTTTCATATGAACCAACATTCCTCATAGTATTCTTTTCTTTCTTTTTCTCATATCCTAGCTACCTTTAGGCCTAGTCGAAGGAGGACAGTTATGGAAGTTACGTTGAGCATCTCTGAGCAAAGATCGGTGAAGCGTTCCTTGTTGTCATTTGATTTATGTCCTTTTCAGATGTGTTTTTGGCCGGTGTTGCTGGTGGTTGTTACATGGTTAGTCTGAGCATACATAGGTCGTAACATTCTTTGCATTTTACTCCCATCTCATTTCCCTGTCATTTGTTTTGTAAAGTATGAGCTTTTCTCCTGCTGAATCTACTTACTGTTCATGATAATACTGCCTCATTTTTCTATGTCTCATTTTTCTACTTCCTACTCATAATAATACCGTATCATTTTTCTACGCGAGCTGGAAAATATTAGAGCTTTCATTTGTGGCATCAGGACTCATTTTCCGATCCTAATTACAGTATCTACGTTGTTTAGCCGACTGTGGGGTTAATTCGGCATTTTTCCATCCTCCGTTTGTTTAATTCCTGGTCATAATCATATTTTTCTCCCACGTCTGATATTTGTTTCCTGGCGTGTTATCAACTGTACATTTGTTTCGTTTCCCTGTGTATTCTTTCCTTTGCCCAATGCCTGTGTAGTCGTGAATATAATTTTTGGGTGTCGGGACCATCCTGTGTAGTGATGCGGCACAACGGAGCAAAACCAAGCCGAAAAAAGAGGAGAAAAAAGTATTTCATGTTTTTCGTGTTTGCTTGTTCATACGCCGCTGCCCCGCCGGGTGAGGCTCGCCGGCAAAGAAACCCCACGGCTGCAGTAAAATTCGGGGCTTTTTATTTTCTTAACAGTTAAAACACCGAAGCTCCTGAAGTGAAAAATAAATGGTTTGGTATTCCGAGGGTTGTTTTATGAGTTTTGTTGATTGGTATTTTTATCCCGAAGAAAAGCCTCCTCGTGCCTGCCAGCTGAATCGTGTCGGGAGAGCAGAAGCCGCAGACATGCATATATATCTTTCACTTGCCTTCGCTTTCATTATTATTAAGAACTTCACTTCCTCATGTGAGAGTTTTAAGTGCGTTTGGTATTATAAAAAGAAACCACAGACATGCATGAATTACTTTTACCTGACTAAATTTTCGATATTATTAAGAACTTCACGTCCTCATATGAGAGTTTTAAGTACGTTTGGTATTATAAAAAGTGACCACAGACATACACATATTACTTTTACCTGGCTTAGTTATCGTTACTATTATGGACATCACTTCCTCATATGACAGACTTAACCGTGTTTGGTGTTAGAAAATATACTAAACTCTCTCATTCAAAAATACCTGGAAAGACTAACAGAGGATTAACCTTTCAGTTGTTAGTTTAAAAATAGAAGAGGGTTAAAAATAGTTAAAACGTAGTTAGAAGATAGTTATGGCTACAATAGTTTAAATATAGTTGGAATACATGGTTATAGAAATGGTTAGAAAATGGTTGACGGTTAAAATATGGTTACAAGGTATGGTTATGGTTAGGATAGTTAAAATATGGTTTGTAGATATGGTTAAAAATAGATAGCAAATAGTTGGTGGTTAAGAAATAGAATAACTTCATTTACAAATACCTGCAAAGAGTAACGCAGAGTTAACCTTTCAGCTGACGGGTTTTCATTTAATTTCGTTACGTTTGTTGGATTTATGAAGCGTGTGCTGAGGCGACGACTTCTCGATAACACATTCCCGTTTTACACATTGTTTTACGCCCAACTATTTGAGTTTTTGCTATTTCTACATTTTATAAACTTACTCTCGTGATAATTCTCTTATTTTCGCATTCCCGCCTCCCCAGATAGCAGCAACGCTCAATACCATTTAAATATTTAGTTTTGCGATCTCGGTTTTTTTTTCTAATGTTTATTCTCATACTAGGTTCGTTTTCTGGAGAGCTACACGGGAGAGTCATTCTATTTTCTTCAACTTCTCCGATCTACAGTATTAGGTGACCCCTCTGAGCTCCATCTACCCTTGAATTTCCATTAGTTCACACCTATATGTAACTGGTTAGCTATCCATAGTTAACCAAGAACAGTTCAAGACATCCAGAACTCAAAAAAACAAGAAGACCGGTTTGGTAGAGGAGGTGGTGTCAAGTAAAGGCCAGTGGATCGATTACTTAATGTTAAACCTCCCTAAACCTCCTCTCCCAATGCTAGAAGAGATGGAAGTGCACTCTATGCTCCCAGTTCGCTTTGGTGAGTGATAGTTCAGGTTCTATTATTCACATGTTAATGGCCTCCACTAAGACATGAGAAATTCGTGATGAAGATGAGTCCGTCCCTCAGGATAAAGCATGCATCCTCTTCACTCTTATGTCGAGGAAATGAAAGTCCTGGGAAACTGCAACCTCTCTCTCTCCCTCCCTCTTCTTCTCCCTCTTCCTTTGCAGCGGCAGCAACTCTTCCGTCTCATAGCTAATTTACTGCCCCTGATATCCTCCACACCGAGAATAACTACGCCGTAAACAAGCGCTTTTAATCTGTTAAGGGGAAACACGGCGCAATTTTTCCACTCCCTGAGACTTCCTCCTTGCCTGAGTATCGCGTTTTAATAGCCCCTCGCATGGATCAGCTCACCTCCTGGGCAGAATTAAGCTTGACTTGTGTGTATTTGTTTTGTTTAAAGGATGTTCGCTCCCTCTCGCGCGTTGGTATGCATTCGTGGGTCGCTCCCGTGAGGTTTTCTGTTATATATGCATTAGGTATGAGTTCCACCTCTCTCTGTCGTTGTTGATGGTGTCTTTCTTTCCTCTGTCTCCTTTTTCATCTCTCCTGTCACTTTTTTTCAGTTTTTCATTTGCTCCTGGTCATTTTCTCTTCTCCTTTCCCTCTTTTTTCATTCCTCTCCTGTTCCCTATTTTTTTTTCATTCCTCCTGTTCTTTCCTTGTCTCTCCTCTCTTTAGTATCCAGTCTTCTCCATTCTTTTTCTCTTTTTCTCATTTTCTCTTCATGTATTTGTTTTCTCTTCCCTATTTTTCATTCATCCTGTTCTTTCCTTTCCTCTTACCTCATTATTCTCTTCTCAACTCCTCTCCTTTTCTCTCTTCTTCTCTCTTGTTTTGTCTATCTTGTCCGTTTCCTCTGTTTCTTTTATACCCTTCCCTCTTCCCCGCCCTCACACACACAAACACAAACACACAAATACCTTCCCGTCTGCCTCATCCTCGCTGATGGGCCCAACGCGGCGCTTCTCTGCCAAATTTCCCTTCTAGTCAATGAATGTTGTGTTTCGACAGAGCGCGGACGTGAACGCGGCCCGCCAAATCCCTTGGGCTCTCCCTCGTCCGGCCGGGAATTCACAACGTCCAGTGTTTCCACGTATTTGGCTATTTATATGATGCATTACGCTGCCTACATGCATAGAAGTGACTGCATATAAGGTGTAGCTATATCTCTATATCATTATATTTTTGCAGCCTTCATCCGAGATTTCACAACGTCCAGTGTTTCCGCGTATTTGGCTATTTATATGATGCATTACGCTGCCTACATGCATTGAAGTGACTGCATATAAGGTGTAGCTATATATATATATATATATATATATATATATATATATATATATATATACGCTGCCTACATTCATATATATATATACGGTGTTTCCTCGTATTTGGCAATATATATGATGCATTACGCTGCCTACATGCATTGAAGTGACTGCATATAAGGTGTAGCTATATCTATCTATTTATCTATCATCATGCCTTCTTTCTGCTCTGTGTATTTGTGGGCCACGTGAAATTTTAAGGTTATGTATATGTATTAGGTTCGAGTTTCTCTTTTGTTGTCTCTTCTCCCTCTTTTCTTCTCATTTCCAGTTCCCCATCACCACGACTACTATCATTTTCATATACCGTACATAATGATTCTGACACCACCTCCTCTGTCACTCATCATCACTCTGAGCAAGCGCCATCATCATTATACCTGACTGACTGGTGCTTGGAGGGGCTATCACCCACCACCACCACTACCACCGTCACCACTTCCATCAACCTCCCAACTACCAACACCTCCATCTCCACTCATGTTTTTCTTCAAGGGGAGTTTAGAGAGGCATCAACCAATCACAGTTTCAGTCACACTCACTATCAAAATCACCATCACCATCACCACCACCACCACCTAAACCCTCAGCCGAATGAATGCTTCCGACGCTTGCCTATAAATCCCGTGAACATTTTCTATACACATTTATTTCTTTCCTTTCCTCGGCGATGGCTGAGGAAACGAACTGGACTCGGATGCTGCAAATCTTTTTTATTTTTTTATCCTACCATCTCTCTCTCTCTCTCTCTCTCTCTCTCTCTCTCTCTCTCTCTCTCTCTCTCTCTCTCTCTCTCTCTCTCTCTCTCTCTCTCTCTCACACACACACACACACACACACACACACACACACACACACACACACACACACACACACACACACACACACACACACACACACACAGTGGCACTCGTGTAAACTGGCCGGGCCCGGAATCTGCAATATTTACAAAAGTGCAGATTTACTGAATAAATGCAGCAGCTTACTCAGGGGATCAAGTAATTAATTATCAAGGCATTTGGCGGAGCTATTTTGCGTACTCTTTTTATTTCGGAAACTGCGATATAAATACATTTTGGTCGGGGGTAAAAATATTCAGAGAGATTTGAATAACCAACTCAAAACTGCTGAGAGAGAGAGAGAGAGAGAGAGAGAGAGTGTTAGGGGTAAATCTCTTTAATAAATATATCCGAAATTAGTGAAATATGTAATACCATATCCGTAGACTTTTTTGCTACCGTATTATCAGAGGGGAAGATAGATACATAGAAGGGTAGATACAGAGATAGATAGAAAGAGAGGCAGTATGCACTTTGAAAATACCAACACAATCTCGGACGGGCACTGACACGCACACGCACAGCTAGACCTTAGTGCCCACCAAAAATGTACGTCAGGTCTGGCATCCCCCTGACTCCTTTTTGGGCCGTCTAAGGCTTAGTTAACTCGGCTTCCTACGATGCGAACCCGCCTCCTCCTCTCCCCTCTGGGTCTGAGCTCACCCTTTCACGTCGTCAATAGAAATGCATGTATAATTTTAATCCCCATGTATCCCAACGCCTTTAATCAACCGTGGCACGTGCCCATAATTACGGTGCAAGTTTTAGAGTTTCCGCAAAGGTGTGGGTACGAAGGGAACTCCCACGTATATGGATATTTTTTTCCACGGGCTATTGCAAACTCCTAAAAGTGTGCTAGTAATTTGTCCTATATAATGAGTAGGTGCAACAGCCTGGGGTCCTTATGGGATAGATAGATAGATAGATAGATAGATAGATAGAGTGATAGAGGAGATAAAGATGTACTGAAAGAAGGAAGGAAAGAAGGAACGAATGAAACAAGGAAGAAAAAGAGAAAGAAAGAAAGGAAGGAAGGAAGGATGAAAGGAGGAAATGAAGGATGGATGGAAGGAAAAAAAGGAAGAAAGCAAGAAAGAAAAAAAAGGAGGAAAGGAGAGAAGGAAGCAGATAACGAAACAATAAATAAAAGAAACCACAAAAAACAGCGTGAGAAAGAAAATAATAAAGAAAAAAAATCAAAATAAGATGAGGAAGCAAAGTTACAAATTCGTATGATCACCATGAATATCAGCGCGCTCCCAGCTGTGTAAGTTTGTACCTAGTTATGCAGATTCTCGACGTTATGATTTTGGTATAACTTTTACTTTGGGTCTCGTAATGGCTTTTGGAAGAGCGGCCGTGTGGGGAAGGAGAGAGAGAGAGAGAGAGAGAGAGAGAGAGAGAGAGAGAGAGAGAGAGAGAGAGAGAGAGAGAGAGAGAGAGAGAGAGAGAGAGAGTAAAAATATATCAAACAAAAAAACGGTTAGATAAGTTAGTAAAGGGAAAAGATATGCGTGAAAACATATATTAAATCTATAAAAAAAGTAAAAAACAGCGACACCATAAAAAAAACGAGTATTTCACGACTATATCCTCCCCTTCACTTCACTTCACTTCACTTCTCGCTTTCCCGCTACTCAAGTCCTTTCCTCTCCGCAAGACCATCGTGAAGGTCAGAGGGCGGGCGGGAGTTGAGCCGTCTTGAGGTAGGCTCCGCGCGCCCCCGGGAGGGTTCTAAGTGCTCGGTAATGGTAATTGTAGGTCACACCGCCGCGCCGCCTCAACCTAAAAGTTTCCCTCGCTCACCACGGCCGCAGGAGGAGGAGAAGGAGGAAGAGGAGGAGAAGGAGGAGGAGGAGGGACGTGCTGGCAGTAGGAGGGGTTGTGGGCGCGAGGGACGGGCTGGTAGGAGGAGGGCTTGTGGGGGCGATGGACGGGACTGGCAGTAGGAGGGGTTGGGAGGGCGAGGGATGGACTGCCAGAAGGGGTTGTGAGGGCGAGGTACAGGCTGGCTTTTAAGAGATGACTGATGCGCGATTTCCTCTTTATTTTCACAGAGCGGCAATGCTGAAAGTTTATGGATGAACGTGTGCCACGGGGCCTTATTTACATAGGAATTAGCTGGTCCGGCAGAATCGTTATTTCCTTTTCACTCCCGGTTTGCATTATTTAACTCGATGCTATTGGCTGACAACAAAAAAAGGTTCCGCTCTTATTAGTCATCAATATATAATTGCATTTGCATCACAAGAATATGAATTAAACGTCAGCCTTGTTCCCGTTGACACCAGAAGAGCCGTATACGTTTCAAAGCCTATACCTAGTTATATATAGTTCAGGTGTTTATAGCAATGGTTCCTTATATGTATTTAACTTTACCGTACTGCATGAATGTGTTTGGTATATTACTCCACAGCATTCATTGTGAGACTTGAAACGGTTAAGGTAGTGTGTTTCCTTCCCCCTTTAAAGGCCATAAGAATATAATATAATATATAGTTTTACCGCCACACAAGTATATTGCTATAAATTTTAATATAATGTTTGGTTTATGGGTATCGCAGATCAGCTCTTTGTTGTGGGACTTAAAACAGTTTACGTAGTGTGTGTCTATTACCTTTAAGGGCCCAATAAATGTAGAAAATATAGGTTCACAGCCACACAAGTATAATAGTATAGATTTGAATATAATGTCAGTTTTTCTCATATCGCAGTCCAGCTCTTTAAGGACCCTAACACGTAGGTTATATAGTTTCACCGCCTCAAAAGTATAATCCCATAGATTTAAATATAATGCCAGGTTTTCACGTACTGCCCTTTATGCCCCGATCCAGGTCCCGCATAGGTTCAAATATAATGCCAGGTTTTCGGTATCGCAGCTCCGCCCTTCACGCCCCCCGTCCGGGTTCCGCGGGTCCTGATTGAGGGCGTGATGGATGGCAGGTGAGCGCGAGCCTCGCCGCGCCTCGCTGCAGCCGGGAAATATTTCGCTCCCTGCAAATATATTTCCTAACATAAGTATAGTTCACTAACTCCATCGGATACTTTTTTTAACGAATTCGGCGAGACGTGACAGTGACATAACTAACGGGAACAACGAGGTAGAGGAACAAAGGCACACTGGACGAGCACGAGATAGGGATTTTTTTAGTATATTTCATGTTTCTCGGTTTTGTTTATATTATTATTTAGTTTCGAAGCTCGTCTGTGTCGCTATTGTATTACGACATCGACGGGGCAGCGTGTTGAAGGGCGCCAAACGTTCTGCTTCAGCTTTAATTTTTTGTTTGTGTGTTGAAAGAGCGGCCAAAAGCTGTGTTTCATGTTTATTCTTCCTTATATATGCGATTATTTACCAGATTCTTTCCTCCACTAGTTTTAAATTGCACGTTGTAGTCGTTGAGTGACGTCTATGATCCTTTTTCACTCTTAAACAAAGGAACTGCGATGCATATTTTAAACTCCCTGCTTTCTGTGACTATCCAAAGCATTTCTCCTTTCCCACCGCCTCGTCCAGTCCCGGATACTCACTCCAATGATAGCAATGTACTACGATGAGTGACGCCTATGACCTATCTTTCATTCTTAAATTAAGGTCGTATCTCTTAGACTCATTGCTTTCTGTGATTATTCAAATCGTTCCTCCCTTCCCATCGCCTCATCCAGTCCCAGATACTTACGGCAACGATAGTAACATAATAAGTTTCATTCCACGTCGTACTACCTTGAATGACGCCTATGACCTCTGCTACACTCCTAAACAAAGGCCGTATCTCTTAAACGCCTTGGTTTCTGTGATTATCCAAAGCTTTTCTCCCTTCCCACAGCCTCGTCCGGTCCCAGATACTCACGGCAATGATAGCAATATAGTAACTTTCGTGCCAATGAGAATTAACCCAATAACAGCTAAGAGTCAAGGAACCGAGGTCTGGGGATATACGCCACTTGTGCTCCCCACCCTCGCCCGGCCATCAGGAGCAAGTATCGAATGAAAGTCGTTACAATCTCAGAAAATGACTTTGCGAGGAGGAACCAAACGCAAAACACACACACACACACACACACACACACACACACACACACACACACACACACACACACACACACACACACACACACACACACAACCCCCAAGCCACCCAGCCACCCACCCACACACGCACCCACACACATACACACACACTCCACTTTATCTTGTTTTCGTCCTCAACCAGTATAGTGGAGTGTCATTTTAGCTTTTCTCCCTATTATTTCTGTAGTTTCTCGACCTAACAAGCTCTGACATGTGTGGACTCTTTGCGATAGGGTATAGTTTAGGGTGTTAAGCCAGTACGTTTTCATCATCTCTCTCTTTAAATTTATCTACCTAGCAGTTGGAATTGTCGAAGTGACACTCTTGATTTTACCACTAGAAGACTTGTGGGTTTATTGAAGGGCCTAACCGAGAACAGTGCAATACCTCATAAACTACTGACATCTCTTCACATTTATATACCTCGAAATACCTTACAAAATATTGACATCCCTTCTCTTACATACTCATAACTCGAATTACCATATAAAATATTGACATCCCTTCTCCTACATATTCAGAACTCGAAGTACCTCATTAAAAACTGATTTCCCTTCTTTTAAATATTTATCCCTCGCTGTTAGTTAAATTTTTCGACCTGTAAACCTCTGACTGGGATGCTGCTGGACCCTACAAAGCGATGGTTGTTTGTGGACGGTGCGGAGGGGCTGCCAAAAACGTTATGGTACCCCAGCGAGTCGGCCTCTCTAGTCAACAATTTCGGAATCCTTGTTATAACCCCACGCACTATTTTGCTTTCATTTGGAGGTTGGCTGAGGCTCACTGGCCGGCCGCTGGGATCGTTGCTCTGACCATTGTTGTCCGAATTCTTTTACTGCAGCACAACCACCACCACTACCCTCCCTGACCACCACCTCCACCACCACCAGGGACAGACACAATGCTTCCTCGTGCCTCTCAGCTCAGCAGGGGGTGTTTACTTTCTTACACTAGTTTTAAACTCTTTTTTGGGGGTCCTTTTCTCTTTCGTTTTTCCTGGTTTTGTTGTGTGTTTTTTTTAAGCTGTGTAGAGTCAAGGTCACTGGCGGTCTGAAGGGGCATGATATTTTTAGTTAGAGAGTTAGCGAGTGAGTGAGAAAGTGAGGGTGAGTGAGAGAGAGAGTGAGTGAGAGAGAGAGAGAGAGAGAGAGAGAGAGAGAGAGAGAGAGAGAGAGTGTTTGAATGTAAGTCAGTCGGTCAGTCAGTCAATCAGTCAGTCAGTCAGTCGGATAGTTAGTTAGTGACCTTCCATACGTATTCCTTGGCTACATAAAACCAAAACAACCACGAAGTCAAATAATTTTCACTTCATATTATTTTTTTTTCCTTTTTTTCCGCAGTTGGCACACGAGTAAGCCCAGAGATTAGGCCGTATCATTATCAGCAATCTCGGCGGAAGGTTTGTTTTGCATTATATTTTTTTCCGGATGTGACACTGCAACACGTTATAGCTCTCACCTTTTTGTTGTTTTTCTCTGCTATGTTGAGGTCTATGTTCCTCCTCTCTCTCCTACGTTCTTTTATTTTTTCCTCCACCGTCCACTCACTCTTTTTCAATCTCCACTCTTCTCCATTTCTCTTTGCTCTACTGTTTTCTTGCTCTTTTGTTTTCTTCCCTCCCTCACTTTTCTTTTTTTTTCTTTTTCTGTTCAGTTTCAGTGCATTTTTTCTATCTCTCTTTTCTCTGTCTCTCTTCCTCGTCAATGCTTTCTCTCCCCGCTTCTTCACCGCACTAACACTCATTTAGGTCACTCCACCGTTCTCGTTTCGCCTTTGAATTCTCTCCTCTCTCCCCTCCTATCCCTTTCTGACCTCTTAGTTCTGTGTCCTGCCTTACCTTACCTTCCCTTCCTTTGATATTCCCTTCCTTACTTACTTTATCCCGCCCCTTCTTCTCTGTTCAGTACGATTCTTTCCCTTCTCTCTTTCTGTCACTTCCTGCCCCTTCCTTATGTATTTTCAGCTTCTTGTCTCTCCTCTTCCTTCCGTTCACAGCCTTTCATCTACTCACCTTTCCTTTCCTTACTTTCATCACTTGCATTTTCTTTCCTTTCCCGTCCTCTCCCGTCACTTCCATCCCCTGTCCTTTCTTTTCTTCGTTTTTCGTCTTTCCTCATCCTTCCTTTCACATCCTTTCACCTTTTTTTTCCTTTCCTCTCCTTTCCTTTTCCTTTCTTTCCCTTCCTCTCCTCTTCTCTCCTTTCCCCTCGCGTCCCATCCCGTTCCTCTTCCTCTGTTTCCTTCCCCGTTGTTTCCCGTCCCATCCCGTCCCTTCTCGTCTTCCCCCGTCCCTTCCCGCTTGTCCTCCCGATCCTCCGTCTCGCAGTGTCTCTGGCGTGTTCGTTTTGATCATGCTGTCGCGTTTGATGAGTGACCAATTATCTTGGCGCGACCAAAAAATAGTCCGGCTTTTTTTTTAACTGATACAATATTGAGAGAAGGTTGACTTTTCGTTACTGGAGACGAGGTGCAATAATTTGTCCTGAATGGAGTTGTCACGGTATAGCCACTCCTTGGTTTGTTTGGTCCTCATTGTTGATATTAGATGTAGGGTTATGTTTTTTTTTCTATAGTGTATGTTAGAATGGTAAACGAAATTCTTATGGGGCGACCAAAAAATAGAGGGCTTTAGTGTCCGTTTTTTCCTTGCATTTATTCTCAAACACTCACTTCCACGTTTGTTTTGGTTTTATAGTTAATGTTAAAATGATGAAAAAACTATTACGATGTGCTTTAGTCTCCCCTTCCTCTGCATTAATTCTCAAACACTCACTTTCTTGTTTGTTTCGTTTTATAGTCGATGTTAAAATGATAAAGAAACTATATTGAGGTCCCTTAGTTTCCCTTTTTCTCCGCATTTCTTCTCAAACACTCATTTTCACTCACCCTTTCATCCACTGTTGCTATTAGATACGCTGTTATGAATCTTGTGCAGTCGATGTTAAAATGGTAAACTAAATCCTATGAGGTCCTTTAGCTTCCCTTTTCCTCCACACTTCTTCCCAAACTCTCATTTTCACTCACCATTCCTTCCTTCCTTTCCCCGCTCTCCTTAATTTCCCGCATTTTTCCCCCATATTTTCGATAAGTCCGGGCGAGGAATCTTTCGTTTTAATTCCTAAACTCCCGACTCGTATATCAAAACCACGGAAGAATAAGCAAGAGAAAATTCTGTCCTTTCCTTCCTCGCTGCAGTATTGTCAACAGGAATTCTTGTCGCCGAGCGGGAGATAAAACTCGCTGTTTCACGAGAGATAAGTTGAACTCATTAATAATCAATTTCCTGGCGGTGATAGCGATTCAGTGCCGGGCGTGCGAATGTCCACGGACTTTGCAGATTACTTCGAACATTTGAATTGCATATTAAGCCACTGAATCAGATGTGCCATGGAGCTGGAGGGGATGGGAGAGGGGGAAGAAGCACTGTTTGGAATATTCAGTCTGGACACTCACCTCTTACTCCACTGTGGCCCGGACTTATACCGTCTTGTTATAGCGACGAATAAACATCCAGCCTTTGCGATCACTTCATGTAATAAGAAATGAAACCAGAGCAAGAATAGCACCTAGTATCATAGATGGTAGTAATTCAAAGGCATGAGTGTGCTGATTTCGTGCCACTCCCATGCATTACCTTTGTCATTTGATGATTTGACGTTAGAAATCATTGGGAAATTAGTCATGGGTTTGATTTCTTGAGTATACGTGATTTTTAACTTGGTAACAAATCTTCAGTCGCATTCTCAAGGGTTAGATAGGTTGTCTTTAGGTGTTCATTGAATGACTTTATCTATATACTGACGTGAAGAAGTGCGTTGAATGATTCTTGTTTTGTTGTTGTAAATATGAGTGATTTCGAACCCATTTTTTAGCTATATATTATTTCAAGTAGTCTCAGGCCAGTTTTCGTCCCTTTATTTACTTGATTTTATTCAACCTATGTTTAACTAGATTTTGTTTAAGCATAGCTCCTCGGGCAACTGGAGCGAGGAGGGCCTCCGACACTGGCTGACCTGTTAACTTTGTCATAACTTCACAGATTGGCAGCAACCTCGTTAACCTATCGATCTTGCGTCTCGGCCTAATGAACGCAGTCTCCGCGCCGTAAGCGACGTCATCGTTACCGAGTGTTGACACGTAGAGCGCTACGAAACGCGACTAGTAGAGAGCGGCAGATTGGTTTAATGAAGAACGTAAACTGCAGTGATTTTATTCGTGTTTGTCAACGTATCGGAACTGACGGATCGGAATGAGTGAAGAGTCCTTATCGGGATGGAGAGGGGGGTGGGGTACGTGTGTGTGTGCCTGCTCCTCCCCCTTAGCTGTTTTACTAGTGCAGTGTTGCCTATCCGATGCAAGACTAATTAATGAAGGTGGATTGATTTATTCTGGCAATTTAAAACGGTTGGGCAGCGAGTTGAGAAGGTCCACTTTATACATCCTCTGCCTTGGAGTCCACCACGTTGGAGTGCAGCTAAAACGCCTCGTTCTTCTACTCCTCCTCCTTCTCGAGCACACTGAAACTAATTAATGAAGGTTGATTGATTTATTCTGGCAATTTAAAACGGTTGGGCAGCGAGTTGAGAGGGTACACTTTTTACGTCCTCTGCCTCGGAGTCCACCACGTTGGAGTTCAGCTAAAACGCCTCCTTCTTCTTCTCCTCCTCCTTCTCGAGCACACTGAGACTAATTAATGAAGGTGGATTTATTTATTTTGGCTATTGAGAACAGTTTCGCAGTGCATTTTGGGGCGGTACCTCGAGAGGGTCCACTTTTTCTATCCTTTGCCACGTTCGAGAGCAGCCAAAACGTCTCCTTGAAATCGAGCACACTGAGACTAATTAATGAAGGTGGATTGATTTATTCTGGCCATTAAGAACAGTCCGGCAGCGCTTTCAGAGGGTCCACTTTTTCCATCGTCTGCCTTGGAGTCCGCCACGTTCGAGTGCAGCCAAAACGCCTCGTACCTCGATTCAAGTATAAAGAGACAAAGGACTTGAGCGCAAAAAGGAATATAAAAACACGGGGAATACAAAGGCGCCCTAAAACACAAAGGCACAGGAGGCACACACTGGATATGAGACACAAAAGGAAGACCAATACGAGTTAATACAATGGAATGCTCCACTTAACCGCCCATGAACACAGCAAGACACTGCACAACGCTACTCTGACCCCTCGCCCACTCCCCCTCTCTCCCCACTCCTTCGCAGTCCCCCCACCTACCCCTCCTTCCCCCTTCGCCCTGAATGCAGCAGCTCTGTGGCTCGCAAGGTCGACTATTTCATGACTTCGTGCCGGCAAATTGTCCTAAAGGGTTTGTTTGTGGGGAGAGGGGTTGTGTGGGGGACTCCGACTGGGGGAGGGGGAGGGAGTGGATATGTAGGGGAGGGGGAGTGGATGTGTGTGTGTGTGTGTGTGTGTGTGTGTGTGTGTGTGTGTGTGTGTGTGTGTGTTTGTGTGTCGTCATGCAACAGTAGTTCTCTGCATTCACGGTTTGCTGGAACTAGAATTACCGGCAAGTTTAATTTTGTCTAATATATAGCACCAAATAACTTGATAATACTTGAATTGGGTCTTGGATACAGAAACACGGCCTATTATTTTTCCGGTTACCCCCTGCGACTGTTACCCTTCCCTCTTTCCGTCCTTTCCCCTCTCTTCGTTTTCCTTTTGTTTCCTTTTTAATCTACAGGAGCGTCTTGAAAAGCTAACAAGATGAGCCACATGTCAAATTAACCTTAACATGGCGTTAGGGTTTATATCGTTTCTTTATAGTCTGCTCGATTCCAAAACAATGTATCTTCCCTAAGTTCTCAAGCCCTTTTATCCGGCTGTCTCTCTGCCTGTTCGCCTCTCACCCACTCGCCTTTGATACAGTATGCAGTCCGCGGTCGGGAGGAGGAAAACTGAGTCAGCTGCCAGCGTGGGTATCCCGGGTCACTGATATTTACAAACAACACAGGCAAGGCATTTTCTGCGTCTGCCTCTGATCCGGACTGAGACCCTCGGTGAAAAATTTACGAAGGCAGTCTTAGTTAAACGTTCTTGTTTGTGTGTAAAAGGCAGAATTTGATATTGTGGTTATAGGAGTGAGTTATGGCTGTACTGGGAGAGAGAGAGAGATAGATAGATAGAGTGAGATAGTGGAGAGTTCTCGTCCTGAAGGTTGTTATCTCCGACTTTGGATGTTTTGTGCTTCTTCCTTCCTCCTCTTCTTCGTCTCTTTGTTTCTTGTCCTTCTCTCGCTGTCACAAGAGAGTCACTGCTCGTTCCCTTATGCTCCGTGTTGCTGGGTTTAGTATGTGTTAGTATGTCATAGGAATCATCATTAGTTTAACAGTTTTTATTTATATTTATCATCATTTAGTGTTTTGTTATCCGTTATTGTTTCCTTTTTGTCTACCATTGTTTTGTTTTTTTTCTTACCTTGTTATGCTTTATTTCATTGTTTCCATTTCCGTCATTCGTTTTCCTTTAGATCCTTGTCCTTCATTTCTTTCTCATTTTTACTATTTGTTTTTTCTCTAGTTTGTTATTCCATACTTCATTTTTTTTATTTTTTTCCACCCTTCGTTTCTCTCTAGTTCCATATTTCTACCATTGTTATTTTAGTTCGTTGTTCCATACTTCATTATCGTATCCATCATTTGTTTTTCTCTATCTCCTTATTCTATACTTCACCATTTCTGTTTATCCCGTTCGTTATTCAAGATTCGTTACTCTGCATTTCATAATCATATCTATCATTCGTTTTTCTCTATCTCCTTATTCTATACTTCACCATTTATATTTATCCCGTTCGTTATTCAAGATCGTTATTATCTTCTTCACTGTAGCAGACGGGATCACTCATGCAGGCCATCCCGGAAAAGCAGGATTGTTTTATTTCGCTTCTCTGTTTACCTCCGCGACAAAAAGGAAGCGCATATCAAACTTTTCATCGCTGTAGCTCACGCCGACAAACAGGAAGTGGAGTTTTGCGATACTTTTTCTACTCCGCGTTTGACAAGAACTAAATATGGTTACTTGTATTCTGCGTGTAACTATTTAGGATTTTCCCGTTTTTAACTGCTTTTTATCATTACTTTTTACGGTCTGAGAAACAAAGAATCAATGATTTTTTTCCGTTTTTAACTATTTCTCGTCATTATTTTAACAGCGCTACAAATAATCGAGGACTTTAACTTACCGCTATTTATAACTATCCTTCTTTATTATCTTAAAAGTCCCACAAACAAAGAATCCAGGAGTTTTTCCCTTTTTATAACTATTTTTTTCGTGATCATTTCAACAACCATATAAGCAATCACTTCACGACTCTCCCCTTGTCCGTTAACTACTTTTCGTCATCGTCCTGAGAGGCTTACAAATAAACGTTTTATTCCTCTCCCGTTGTTGTTTTTTTGTAACTACTTGTCTTCGTCATTCTAAACGCCTTACAAACAAACCTTTTAGGACGTTTCCCTTTTCTGTAGCTACGTTTCATCATCATTCTAACATCCCTACACACAAGCATGTCGTAATTTTCCTCACCTTTGCCCAACACACGACGACGGGTACCAAATTTCCGACAACGTAACTGGGGGATTTAGAGGGTAATGATTTATGGGGTGACTTTTTTATGCTTACGTTTAATGGCGGACCATCGAGGTTTATGTCCCCAAACGACAAAGGAAGGGAGCCATAAAAGAGCTGATAATCGGGTAATTTGTCTCCTCGAGGAAGAGTCAGTTTCTCTTTACAGCGAAGCGTGGCCGGAATAAGTGCGTTTACAGGTGTGTTCGCGAGGTCGGCAGATTACATCGTCTCCGTATTGATTGTTGTGGCGAGAATAGGACTTTGTGATCCCCGTGAATGTGCCTCGTGTGTATACCCCGTAGATCAGCCCTGTAGGAACAAAGGCCTTGGAGGAGTGAGGAGACAGAGTGATGGAGTTTGTGCCGGCATATGGGAGTCACGCGGAATAAAGACCTCGCGTATACTTTCCAATAAGAGATAGTGGGTTTTAGCAGTAGGTTACCATAACGATCTCTACATAAGACTCTTTTCACGTGACTTTCTTCTAGCCTCCTCATAGCAACCCATTCCTACCACTCCAGACATCTTAATTATATTCATTTACCCTCCTCGTAATCTTCCCTCCCTTCCTTCCTTCCTTCCTTCCTCGTCTGGTTGACTTTCCTATCTCTCTCAGGGATGATATTTTTCGTATTTGATCGTTAGTTTCTTCAGTACACTGTGTTACTATGGGATGTCTGGCGCCAACAACAACCTCTGACACAGCATGCCTTGCTGCCACGCCTTCGCGTCTACTAAGCCTCACACGTTGCTTCTCAGTAAATATAAAAAGCTGAAAAGGATGCTCTTATCTTTTGTATATGTCTGTATATATTCCTTTGGCGACAGTGGTTCCGGGTAGTGTGTCGTACTTGAGTTATTTTTTCCATTAATTATTTTGCTCTTGGAAAGGACAGAACACTGCAAAGGCGGCGTGACCTGAGACGGTATGGCTGGCTGGGCTAATGAGGTGTGGTGGGCTCATGGTTGGTGCCTGTGTTTGTGCGTGTGTGAAGGGACAGTCAGCTACAGCCTCTCTTCAAGATGCTCTCATTAGCTCTCCCCGCGAACTGTTGTCCCAATCCCCCGTCTTAAGCCCCACACCCGCGTTACGGTGGGGAATTAGCCCCCTTGATCGGCGCACTACCTGGCGGAGCCCCGCTGGACCGTGTGGGATCGCAGGGCCGCCGCTCAGTCTGGCAGTGGCCGTGGTAGCGGCGGGTAGTGTGCTCAGTCCTGCTCTGCCTCCTTACGCCCTGGTTCCCATGTCCTCAGTGGCTGGTGAGACTTACCAACTCGTCCCTTCCGGTGTTCATGTGACGATGAATGTGGTGTCTCACGTTTAAGAGGTTTTAATCAAATGTATGTTGTTAAACTTACTTCTTCAAAAGTTTGAACGTGAAGTACGTTCCCTTTCATTTCTGCGACACTGTGCTGGAAACATATATCGATGTAGTCACTGATACGAGCCGTAAGTGTTGAATGGTAGTCCTAAGCCTCCAAGCACAATCACGTACACACTGGAGGCTGATTAACGTCGGAAAATTGTCAGAAAATTTATCACGTTCACACCCGGCGAGGCCAGAGAGGTCCAGCAGCCACAGGGCTCGGACATCAGCCAGAAGGCGCCGTGTGTGCACGCCCCCACCACCATGCTGTTTCTGCTGAGCCTGGCCATCGTGCTACAGCTAGGTGAGTGTTCCATCATGTTACGGGCACGGGCACGGGCACGGGCATAAGCCACGGACAGACCTGCACCTTCCCGGCGACTTTCTTAGCGCCGCCTTCCTTGTGCCGTCGATGCAGCGCCGTGTGTCGTGACAGTGGCGGATTAACGCTTCATGGTTCCAATAGTCAAGGAATTGATTGTAGCGCTGCGGATGTCCGCTGCTCCTCTCGCAGGCGAAAGCGATTACGAAAATGGAAGTGATGTGAATATATATATATATATATATATATATATATATATATATATATATATATATATATATATATATATATATATATATATATATATATATATATATATATATATATATATATATATATATATATATATATATATATATATATATATATATATATATATATATATATATAAAGTATTCCAGTGCACTAAATCATCTTTCCCCACTTCATGCACGAGTTGCTCTAACAAGGGCCGAGACAAAGTCTTATTGTCATCACGGACAACAGAGTTAATGAGGAGCGTCGCGAATATGATTGTGTGCCATGAGTGGGCGGGGCGGGGCGGGGCGGTGTTCATGATGATGAATATCGATTAACCAATGCCCACACACGACCACCTTCTTTGGGACTCTTCCCGACCCTGCCTTGGCTTGTCACACCCACGGACGACTAACTTATTACTAACACTGTGTCAATATTATTCTTAATATACACACTTCTCTTCTAGGGGAGAATGGAGACTCTTCAAACCAAAATTGATCCGTTTTTTCATCGTCTGCATTCCGTCTGTGAGCAGCGCGTGGCGGAAATTATTCTTATTTCTATTTCTGTTTTCGTTTCACCTTTGGTCTTGCTCCTGTACCGCAGGGGGTTTAGTTACTTAGTGAAAGCTTAGACCAATACTTTGTCGATTAACTTTCAATTTGTCTTTTTTACTGTTGTCTGGGTTATCAAACATTATTATTTGATTTTTGTCGGGGGTTGTATCTACATTTTCGTTCTTTTTTGGTATCCTCCTTTACATCTAGATACAGGATTCTCACATTATGCCTTTTTTTAATTAACTTGTATCATTAATTTCCTTGCCTTTTTCATCGTCGTTTTCGGGTTCATTTCAGGATCATCTTTCTCGGGATGACTTAATTCTTTATCTTTGTTTCTCTTAATCGTTCTGTTCTTAATTACGTTCCAATGTTAGCTGCCATTAATCTTCCTTGTCTTTTTACTTACTCCTGCTCGCTCTCCTCCTCCTCCTCTTCCTCCTTCACTTTCGTCTCTAATATCTTCCCTTCTTCTCCTTCAGCTCCTCCTTCATTGCCTCCATGCTCTTGCTTCTGCTCCTCCTCCTCCTCCTCCTTCTTCACTTTCTTCTCCTTCAGCTCCTCCTTCACTGCCTCCATACTCTTGCTCGTCTTGCTCCTCCTTCACTTTCTTCGATATCTTCTCTTCGTCTCCTTCTTCTTCATTGCCTCCACTTCCTCCTTCTTTCCCGCCCCTTCCTCTAATCTCATCCTCGCCCACAGTAATTTGAGGCTAGCGAAAAATGTTACCGAGGTGTCATTCTCCATTCTCTTCCGGGTTTTTGAGGCGCTAATGCACTTAACAAAGGCGTGAAGCGAACCCTGAGTCCACTTGAGTGACTTTGCGTGACAGGCAGGCGATAGTTCAACGTGTTAGGTGTTGTTTAGGACTGCATGTGTCTTTTAGTGTATTCTTATGTACTCTGCTGCTCAACCCATGTGTCACATAATCTATAGAAGTACTAACGTTTCTCAGTGTTATAAATAGTTTTTGGTGTCATAGTAATTATTCTGGCTTGTGTTTTTTTTATCTTTCTTTTCTCCTTTATCAGCATGGGGTCGACTAAATTAAAGCAGCAGTGTGGTGTTATATGCCTTAGAGGATATTATGTTTTCTTCTAAAATGTCTTACTTGTGCAGCTGAAGGCGATGGAGAGCTGCAGCGGTTCATCATTTTATTTGTCGGTTTTACGGCTGTGGTATATTTAGGTGAAATATTCAGCACTCACACACGTCACTCTGAATCATTTCCGCGAAAGAAAATATGCGTACAGCGCACATCCGGAGTCCGGTTGGGTGAATACAGAAGTTGGAGAGAGAGAGAGAGAGAGAGAGAGAGAGAGAGAGAGAGAGAGAGAAAAAAAAAATATAGGAAGTGAAGGGGGTATACACTCGCGAGAGCTATTAACCAGAAAAGAGAAAAAGGAAATGGAAAACGAAAACATATTCAGATATATGTAAATAATAGAATAGAGAGCAATGCAAGGAAAAGAATTATGTGAAAGCTATTTACTTTGCACACTAAGTAACTGCAGATTTTTATGCCTGTTTAACCGAATATATATATATATATATATATATATATATATATATATATATATATATATATATATATATATATATATATATATATATATATATATATATATATATATATATATATATATCTCCGAGTACCGGTGAGTTCCTGCTCAGAGAAAATGGCATAAAAAGAAATATTGAAAGACTCAGAATTACATTAAAGAAAACAAGTAAGATAGAGCACAGGTGGTACGAAAAATACGTGGAAGCTTTCACCTGCACGGCGTTAGTGGCGGCAAATTACATGTTCGTCACTTAGGGCGGCGTGTGACGCTTTTAGGTGCCTCTGGGCGCCGCGAATGTGGGGCTGCGGGGCTGAGGAGTGCCTTCCCCGCAGCCCCTGGCAACACCCTGACCATTGCCGGCAGTCATGCACGCCCTCTCCCTAAACCTTCTCCATAACTAGTCCTTTCCATGGCCCCGAGTCAAGTGCCATCAATCTACGTGTCTTTTTGTCCTCGTTTTGGAAGGGTAAGGGAGAAATATATCGCTCTTTTGGGAAACGCTTACATGGTGCCCTCGGACCAGCACTGTAGTGACCTGGCGCTGTTCATGCATCTCTTTAGAGGCGAGAGTTATTGAAGCACGCCGCGCTGTAGAGTAACAAATATGCTGCGGCATTGCAGGGACAGAATAAAGCAGCATAAAACGAGGTTATCCGGTCTATACATACATCCGTCTCACTCCATCCTTATTTACGTCAAGACAAAACAACGTGAGTCTCGTACCGTTCTGTCTATCTTTCCCGCCTCTGTTTCCCAGGCTATGTAAAACCGAATTTCCTCATTTAAACCCCAAATAAATGTAATCACGGCACGATTTTCCTCCTGGGAGCCACCTGAGTGTGTCCATAATTCACCTGCCGATAACGCGGCCTATAAATCTCTCTGATGTTGCTCGCATTGGAATGTTTCCCGCTCCGATTGAGGCTCCAGCAGTTTATCTTCGTGCGCGACGGAACCCCAGCCATCCACGCCAGCCCCCAGGAACTTTCTCGGGGCGGCGTGTCTCGTCCCACCACCACCTGTCATGCCCCTAACCCACTACGCCCTCAGTGCTTCTCCCCTTCCCCAGCACCGACCCGTCTCAGCTCACCTCGCCCCACTTCCCGTCACGGCCAGGATAGAATCAGCTAAAAGGTTGCCACGGCTTTTGGTGTCTCGCAGTGGGTGTGCTTATCATGTGTGTGTGTGTGTGTGTGTGTGTGTGTGTGTGTGTGTGTGTGTGTGTGTGTGTGTGTGTGTGTGTGTGTGTGTGTGTGTGTGTGTGTGTGTGTGTGTGCGTGTCTGTTTTTAGATCACGTCTCCTAAGGCGGCAAATTGATTTAAGTACGTGAAACTTGAGACCCTGGAGCAGTGAGCTGGCAGAGATATTAAATACGGAGGAATGAAAATAATAAATGCTTCCTTTTCAGGTTATTTTTATTGGGTTTTGCTTTTGTAGATATATCAAACACGTCATTATATAGCACTCTAGACACGTGATTCTTTTCCTTTACCTTTCAGTACCTTACACGGTCCCTTTATAAACTACCAGATCAATACGTGGAAAAATATGGGTTAGAGTGTACTCGTAGATATCCGAGGTCAGCTGTTTCCTCTATTTTCCAAGACGAAACAAAAACAGAAACATCCCGCTGCGCTGGAAACATGTTCGTGAATGTCTTGTCGTTGTTTGTGGGTTTAATGCACTTGTTGTAATGCGGTGTACACGTTGCTGTGGAAATCGAGTATTACTTCGCGGCAGTAGTGAAATGCTGAGTCTGGTGCTCGAGGAAATGCGTGTAAATTGCTTTGATGTCGTGGTATTTTGGTTCATTCAAATTTCTGTCTCTCTGTGTGTGCGTCTCTCTCTCTCTCTCTCTCTCTCTCTCTCTCTCTCTCTCTCTCTCTCTCTCTCTCTCTCTCTCTCTCTCTCTCTCTCTCTCTCTCTCTCTCTCTCTCTCTCTCTCTCTCTCTCTCTCTCTCTCTCTCTCTCTCTCTCTCTCTCTCTCTCTCTCTCTCCTCCTCCTCCTCCTCCTCCTCCTCCTCCTCCTCCTCCTCCCTCCTCCAACTCTTCCTCCTCATCTGCTTGCCAGGTGACTCACAGCAAGTTGTACGTTAGGTATCAGCTGTGGAATGCTGTGGGAATCCAAATGCTGTTTAACAATATGAGATGGGATCTGAAACTCCTGCCGTGTGTTGTGGTATATTGCGGAAATGAGTTTTGTTGGGTGTTAATGTATTCCTCTGTCTGTCTATCTGTGTTTGTCTGTTTCTTTGTCTTACTCTTTCTTTCTCAGTATTGCTTATGGCGGTTAAGAAGTCTACGGACATAACGCCTAAGATTTCACTAACTTTGGATATTATTCCCCTTACAATTCTCACTGCCCCTTCCCTCCTCTCCATTCCTCTCTGTTCCAAAAAGTTATGTTGTCTGCCTTTGACATCTGTTTATCTCCTCACCAACAACAAATATAAGTTCCCTTTTTCCTCCTGTCTCCTCCTCCTCCTCGTCCTCTTTCCTTGACAGCTCCACTACTAACCCCTCTATCATTCTCCTTCCTCTAGTCATCGTTACCACCCCACTCCTCCTCTTCCGACACCCCCTGCTCCTCTTTCTCCTCCTCCTCCTCCTTCTTCTTTTCCTTCCTCGGCTGTTCCACGACTAACATCTTTCCTATCACCTTCTTCCCCTCGTCCTCGTTACCAGCCTCCTCCTCCTCTTCCAACACCTCCTCCTCCTCGTCCTTTTCCCTTCCCGTCCTGTACATTCATCCACACGGCTTATCTTCCTCAAGGTGTCCCAGGTCCCGCGCCTCCTCGTCCAGTGTTCCTTTATTGCTGCCCACCTGCTGCCCTTCTTCCTCCGACTCTACTCTTTCATTCTGCCCTCTCCACACTTTTTGTCTCTCCCCTGTTCTCTCTCTCTCTCTCTCTCTCTCCTCTATCTCCCTCCTTCTCTTTCTTGTTCTGGTTCCTATACTTCCATTCTAATTTTTTTTTTCCTGGCTCCTTTTTTTTATCTGTTATGGGTTCCCTCTCCTCCTCCTCCTCCTCCTTTTCCTTCCTTCGCCTCCTCCTCCTCCTCCTTTCTCATTTTTTGTCTGCCTTGTCCCTCTTCTTCCATGTCTCCTCCCCACCCTCCAGTCTTTCTATCGATTCCCATTTTCTGTTTTTTCCCCTTTCCTCCATTACGTTCAAGTGTTTTTTTTCTTTGTTTCTCGTCCTTCTTTCCTTCATAGCTGTTGATTTTTTTTTTTAATTTCTACGATTTTTTTTCGTTCATCGACTCTTTTTTTTTCCCCTTTTTTCTCTCTCCTTTTAGATCTTCGCTTCCTTCACATTCTTTCCTTTTCTCCCAGCTTCCCGTCTTCCCTTTTTTTTTTCCCTCGATTTTGTCTTCCTCCTTTCTTTTGGCTCAGTTGATGCCAGTCTAGTCTCTCTTCGCTTCCTCCCTTCCTCCCGTCTTTGTTTTTTGCTCAAAGTCTCTTAGGTTCTATTTTTTTATCCTCCCTTTTTTCTACACTTTCTTCCATTTCTCCTGTCACAGTTATTTTCGCTTTATCACCTTTTCCTTTCTCTCTCGGCCCTTTGCCCTTTTATATCCCCCCCCTCTGTCTCTCTCTCTCTCTCTCTTTCTCTTCATCTCTTGCTTTGTCCTTCATCTCTTCTTCTTTAACGTTGTCCTTTCCACTTCATAAATTATTGCCATCTCAAGTTTTATAATTTTCAAGTGTAGCTTTGTCTGTAGTCTTTAAAAGTGTCTAATTCTTTTTTCTGACACCGTGGATTTTTGCTTTCTTTCTCCATCTCAGATTCTTCAACAAATCTTCTTTTTGTGATTCCCTCAGTGGCGGATGAAACAAGTTGAGGTCGTGGTGGCGAGGGAAAATGCTACATGTCCACGGTCTTGATTCAACAGTGGGGGGGGTGATAGCAGGTGAGGGAGGGAGTAGGTCCGTTCTGGGGGGAAGAGCAAGTGACTGGTATTAATTGTCCAGCTGCGACGAAGTGCTATGCGTGTGGGCGACAGTACAGACCCATTTTTGTCGCGAGCATGACACGAGTGAGCCGTCAACGGTACGGGAGAGCGACTGTTATGCCAAGGCCGCTACTGTTTCATGTTAGGGTGAAGTGACGTTAGGTTTTGGTGACGCTACAGACCTACTTTGTTTCCCGGGTTACAAGAGTGAACCGCGAACTATACATACGAGATACTGTTATGTCGAGACCTTTCTGATTTAAATAATAGGGAAGAGAGGTGAAAAGTGGTGCTATGCTGCCTATTTCTAGTGAGTAAATATCCACCAGTTATAAATAGGCAGGAGTGTCATGAGTTTTGAAGCTATTTTAGACATATTTTGATTCGAATATGTTACTGAATGCGGACGATGCAACGTGAAGTTCTCTGGTGAGGTTTGTCTTGTATTGTCTTGGTCTTGAGAGAGAAGGAAAAGACAGAAACAAAAACGTAAGCATTATTTTGTAAGTCAGATTTTTCACTTTCAGTATTGTGCGTGTGTTGTGAAAGGGTTGGCGATGTGTTTGTTATAAATGGCAGTATCACCAAGTAACTTCATCTTGTTATTGGTTTCCCGTTTAGTTTCTCATCGAGGGTTTTATTATTCATTAGAAGTCGAACGTCAAAAAAAATGTAAAGCAAAAAAAGCAACATAGGAAAAGTTTTGGGGGTAAGGTTTAAATTTATGGGGTCGATGCCTTCTGTGTGTGTGTGTGTGTGTGTGTGTGTGTGTGTGTGTGTGTGTGTGTGTGAGTGAACTAAACTAATCTCCCCCGTTTTTCATTTCATCCGCTTAGCTTGAGTAACCTTGTGTAGAGAGTATTTCATATTTTCCTCTCTTCTTTTCATTGTATCCTGTGATGTTGTCCTCGGCTTTCTGCATCCGATCGAGAGTCTGTCAATTCTGCTTACATTTTTCCCTCCCAGTCTCTCCTCTTCATGGCTTTGTTGATTTTCACTCCTCTGTCTAAGCTGTCAATATCCTGGTATGTCCCTTTGGTCGTTCAATAAGATAGATTAGGTGTGAGTATATGTGTATGTGTGTGTGTGTGTGTGTGTGTGTGTGTGTGTGTGTGTGTGTGTGTGTGTGTGTGTGTGAGTGTGGTTGGTGTGTGCGTGGGTGTAATAATAGTGATAATGTTATATAAGACACTTCTCATTAGCTGGAGGAGGAGTAGGAGGAGGAGGAAGGAAACGCTCGTGTAATTAAATGAGAGCATTCCCTTGAAGAAGAAGCCTTGGGGGAAACTAATCAAGGAATAAACTCAACTCAATACACTTATGTCCCCTTCCTCTTCCTCTAATCACAGATATTATTAATGGCAACAACCATATGAACCCTACATGAACTTGTTAACACGTAGGAGGGAAACGAAAAATGACTGATTTTCAATGGTGTCCGCCAAGCCCCGGGGACGTTGCCATGTCCGCGCGCTCTACCCTCCTTGTTGCCGCGACCACATAAATCTTAGCGGGGACGCGGCGGGTCGGGAGGGTGAACTGTATCCATGAAATGTTCGGGGACGGGAGGGAGTGTCTGGTGTTCCCGGTGTTCCCTCTCCTCCGGGACTCCAGCATGAACTAGAGGCTGTTGATTTTGAGGAATTCCACCAGCGCCGGATACAAACAGACAGACAAATAGACAGGCAGACAGGCAGATAGACCGGGATCCGCTAAAGGGGTTGATAGAAAAAAATGTTATAGTTTTATTCTTTTCATATGTACGTGAATAGCGAAGAAAATGGGAAGATACGAATAAACAATACTGAGCTTGACATTCATAGAGCAAGCACAGAGGAGCAGACAGACAGACAGGCAGACAGCCAACCACAAAACCGTCAAATTCACCAACTTTAAGCTATAGTAACTGGTCTAGAAATGCTCCTTAACGCTAATTTGGGGTATTGGTTACACGCTCCCCTGAAAACAATATCATACCAACCTTGCCTAATGGGACTGGTAATTCTATACTGGAGGTGAGGCTGAGAAAGGGAAGGGTCTGACCTCTGACCTCTGAACTACCCACAAGGGAGCACCCGAGGAATCGTTAACACACACACACACACACACACACACGCACACACACACACGCACACGCACACACACAGACTCACACATTTATAGGTCCATTTTACCGCGAGTCTGAGCTGCCGGAAAAGCCCCAAACAGGACACAAAACAGACAGAGAGGAAGGAAGAGACGCGAGCATATTCAGGAGCGGGCGAGAGAGAGTTCCGTCCATGCCAATGCGCGCTGAGTGTCCGACGTTTTATTTTATTTGAGTGAAAAAGAAATCGTCGAGGTTGAATAGTCGGGAATCGAGAAAGGGAGGAAGAGAAAGGTGAGGGGGAGGAGGAGGAGGAAGAGGTTTGGGAGGAGGACGAAGAGGTGAAAGACGAATAGGAGGAAAGAGAGGCAGGAAGAGGAGGAGGAGGAGGAGGAGGAGGAGAAGGAAGAGTTGAAAGTCTGGTATATCAAAATGCTTCAGACGTTACTGACCTATTTTTTCTCTGTCTCTTTTTCCTCTGCCAACCTGTGTGTCTTCTTTGCTATCCTGTCTGTCCATCTCTGCAATAATGATCTGCCTGTCTGTCTCTTTCACTCTTTCCCTGAACTGCACTAAAAATAGTTTCGTGTATACATTTTTTTTTAAGGATGAGACCTTGTTAACCTTCATGCAGCTTTACGCAAAATATCTTGCTTCATTTTGCCCCAATTCACTAAATTCGCATAGCCGTCACTTTGATACACTCATTAGTAAGCAAATGCGATGTGTGTTCTCTCTGATTTCTTGGTATTATTGTTGTCACTCGTATGCATTCTATAGAGGAAACCAATGTTGATTTTTACACATATGACTTGTTTTGCTTTTTGTAGTCATGTTCAGATTAATGTATGCACCTAACTTAACCTTCAATGGGCAGAGGTCATAAGGGAGGCATGTTTATAAGAGTACTGGGTTGCTATTACTGACTTCGATGTTCTAAAATACTGTTTATTCTTTATCGTTCTGTTACCCTCCTCCTTAAGTCGGCTCCTTCCTTGCACTTTGTTGTTTTAATCAGGCCCTCAACTTTAACTTTTATGGGCAGACATTATATAGGAGACTTGTGTTTATGGAAGAACGGGGTAGTTGATGCTGACTTTGACGGTTTTAAAAACTGAGTAGTCTTTTTCTTCTGCTACCCTCCTGCTTAAGTCGGCACCTTCCTCCCACTTTACTTCCCATGGGCAGATGTCATATGGCAGACTTATGCTAATTGAAGTACAGTAAAGCTATAGCTGACTTTTACGTTTTAAAATACTGAATATACTTTTTCATTCTGCTACCCTTCTCCTTAAGTCAACGCCTTCCTCCCACTTTGCTCTGTTAATAAAGCCCAAAACCTTACTTCTCAGGGTCAGACTTTATATGGGACACTTGTGTTTGATGCTTTAAAATACTGAATGATCTTTTTTCTCCTCCTACCCTCCTCCGTAAGTCGTCTCCTTCCTCCCACTTTGTTGTGTTAATCAAGATAATCGCCGTGCTCATAATTGCCAAGGCGGCGCTCTCTGTAATCTCTCATTTGCGCCTTTGTCTCCGCGTCCCATAAATTTGCATGCGTAATAGAAGGTGAGGAGCCATTATGACCAATTACCGTATGTAGTGGAACCAACATACAGCGGGAAGGAAGAACCAGGACTGTGATCTCTCTCTCTCTCTCTCTCTCTCTCTCTCTCTCTCTCAAAACATCGAAAATTCCCGACAAACTTTCTTCTCCTGCTTCTGCTCAGTAACATGGAAAGAGAGAGAGAGAGAGAGAGAAAAGCAGGCTGTTGGATGTGCAGTTGTGTATAAACTTGAACGTGTGGCTCCCGTTCTCTTGACAATGTGTATATATTTTTTTCGAGTGAGTGTTCGGCTTTGTTATTCCTACCGTGAAATCGGACCTTGCTACCCTGTGCGAAAAAACAGAAATTCGTATCGTGTTAAGATCATCTATTCCTTCATCTTTTCTCATCTCATCCTTCTTCATAAACAACACAAACATCCTTTTGGCATAACGAATCCAATCCTTTTCCGAACCTAACACAGATCAAAAAGAATCACCTAGCCAACGAAAACCACTATAAATTCCATCACCATCTAATCCCATCTATTCCTCCTCCATAAGCAACACAAACCTCTTTCAAACAATACAAATCCACCCTCTTTTCCGATCCTAACAAACACACATACTCAAAAATCCCCCAACCAACCAACAGCTTTAAGGGAGAAAAAACACGAAAACAAAAGAACATCGGAACCTTATAATAGACGCCGGAATCTCGTGTCTGGTCGCAGTATCCTCTGACCTTCTGTCATGATTCTGCAGAGCGTCTATTAGCCTTCCTTAAGCCTGACAACCCCTAAAGAGAACATCAGGAGTCGGTGGTGGTGGTGGTGGTCGGCGGAGGGTTAAGACTGGGAGCCGGGCGAGAGGTGGGCTGGAGGACGGGGTAGAGGCAGCGGTATAGGTCGAGGCAGCCTTCCGTGTCGGACAAAAGATCACCCTGCGAGGTTAAACGTACAGTTGCGTGGAGGAGCAGAACAGGATGAGCTCAGGGGAAGGGCACGGCAAGTCAGGGAGAAAGAGCGAGAGTAGATAAAATGAAGCAGAGAAGGGGAAGAGTATTATAGGAGGAGGGGATAAGATGACAGGGGAAAGGGAGCCGGGAAGCGATAGGAAGGGTAAAAGAGGGGAGGATGAGAAAGAAGGGGAGAGGAAAATGAAACGAAGGAAAGAATTGTCGGCTGAAAGAGAGAGCGAGCAAGAGAGAGAGAAAGTATGAACACAACATTTCTTAATTTTTTTCAATACATATTTTTTTCTGGTTGTTATACTACTCATTTTTTCTTTCGCATATATATTCCTACAGACACACACACACACACACACACACACACACACACACACACACACACACACACACACACACACACACACGCGCGCGCGCGCGCGCGCACACCATTTTTTTCGTAATTTCGTGTCTCCTGAATATATTACGTTTTATAATGAATACGTTAATCCCATCCTGCATAACTCAAGAAGAGGAGAGAGAGAAAAAAATAAAACTTTAGCGACACTGAAGCTTCAATTCCAAAACTTTAATTACCGAGGCAAAATGAGATGATTAAGCCGTGAATGAATGAGAATTTACCGAGCACATATTTCTCTCTCTCTCTCTCTCTCTCTCTCTCTCTCTCTCTCTCTCTCTCTCTCTCTCTCTCTCTCTCTCTCTCTCTCTCTCTCTCTCTCTCTCTCTCTCTCTCTCTCTCTCTCTCTCTCTCTCTCTCTCTCTCTCTCTCTCTCTCTCTCTCTCTCTCAGATATAAAATAGGGGGAGGGGGTGTTAAAGGTATTTTTAAAAGTATTCGTGACTAAATTTTGCAATCTAAGACTCTTTGATCACGAAATCGTTCTATCATGCTTTGGAATATATTTTTCAAACATTTAATTATAATCCTTTTTCACTAATGTACTTCAGATGAACCTCCTATTGAGAAACATTACATCAGCATTACATACGTAGGAGATACTAAAATTTGGAGTATTTTCTTGCAATTTGCCTTGGTACGAATTGCAAGTTAGTCTTTTAGTGTCGGAGATGCGCACCGAGGCCAGAAGCAGCTTTGTGTGTGTCCCTAACATTACCTTACCTTACAAATCTACCCTTCTTCACCTTACCGCCAACTTACCTTTGCTTACCTCTTCATTAATATCGTCCTGATGAACTCGAGTATATTTAACCTTCAATAACTTCCCGGATACATCCTTCGAAAGTGCAAACTGACGTCACCTGGATCGCTCGGTAACGCAGAACCCAATTAAGGCCACACTCAGCAGAACACACACCCCGAGACAGCGGCGGCATAGGATCCTGCGCCGGGGCCCAATGTTTATTTTCCAATGAGCGGCCAATTACCTGTCTCGGCAAGCAAAACGGTTCGTCGGCACAATCGAGGTTCGTATCATTCCACGGCGATTTCTTTTCTCCGTATCGCCCGGTCCCAGTGTTGTCCTAGTCAGCTAAAAATAGGTCGTGGATTCGTGGGTTGACTTTTACTCTCTGCCTCCTGCTCGTCACCTTATTTGTTACACTCTCTAAACATGCTGGCTCCTTTAGTGCGTTTAGTTTCCTCTCATTCTCCGGCGATCTCTTTTTTCCCGCCTGTGTTGTCCCAGTAAGCTGTTTCTTTGGGTCATGTTCGTCATCATCTTGTTACAATTGCTCCTTCCTTCATCACTGTCCCTTACTGTCTCCTTTAGTCCCTTGAGCTTTCTTCCCTCCCCCAGCGATCTCTTTTCCAGTGTTGCCCCAGTAAGCTGAAAATAGCCCGTGGGTTGACTTTTCTCTCTGTCTCCTGCTCGTTACCTCACCTATGTTACCCTCCCCTACTTGCTGTCTCCTCTAGTGCCTTTAGCTTCCTTCTATTCCACGATGATCTCTTTTCCTTGCCAGTGTTGCCCCAGCAAGCAAAAAACAGGTCGTGGGTTGGCTTTTCTCTCGGCCTCCCGCTCGTCACCTCATCTATGTTGTAACCCTTCCTTACTTGCTGTCTCCTTTAGTGCCTTTAGCTTCCTCCCATTCCACGACGATCTCTCTTCTCCGCCAGTGTTGCCCCAACAAGCAAAAAACAGGTCGTGGGTTGGCTTTTCTCTCGGCCTCCCGCTCGTCACCTCATCTATGTTGTTACCCTCCCTTACTTGCTGTCTCTTTTAGTGCCTTTAGCTTCCTCCCATTCCACGGCGATCTCTTTTCCTTGCCAGTGTTGCCCCAAAAGCTAAAAACAGGTCGTGGGTTAGCTTTTCTCTTTGCCTTCTCCTCGTTGTCACCTCACCTGTGTTACTCTCCCTCCTTCCTTCGCTACTGTCCCTTACTCGCTATTTCCTTTTCCGTCTGACTGTCATATTTACTGTCTGATTGTTTTCTTTACTGTCTGTCTGTCTTATTTGCTGTCCGAGTGTTATATTTACCGCCTGACTGTTCTCTTTACTGTCTGAATTTTTCCTTTACTGGAATTGGAACGAAAAATAATCACTTTATTCGCCCTCAGAGAAATTGAAACTATTAATTAACCTGAGTATTGCAGAGTTGAAAAAAATCCTTTGAGTGATATTAAATAAGCTTTCTTTTATATTTAAAACTCTATTACTTTCCTGGAAAATGAAAATATATCTTGCGTCTGACTGAATTCACCTTTTTTTTTTTGTGTGTGTGGGGGGGGGGGGGGGTATCAGGCGTCTTAGGGATTTTATCTTCTCTTTCTATTTCTGTCAAGAGGAGAATATCGAGACACCTCTCCACCCGAACTTGGTCTCCCTTTTGCTCACTCGTCTATACATTCTTTCATAGGGGCATAGGTGATTAACGGACTTGTTTTCCTCTCAATTATTTTGTATGCCCTTGAGCTGCTTCCTTTGCTGTGAAAAAATATATATATATATATATATATATATATATATATATATATATATATATATATATATATATATATATATATATATATATATATACGCAGCATTCTATACACTGTAAATGCTAAAAAAAAAGAGAACATAAAACTTCGTAGGCCAGTATACTTCCCTTCTCTTTCTGTTTTTTTATATATAATCCGCGCACGCACCATTTTATATACTGAAAATACTGAAAAAAGGAAAGAACATAGAAGTATAGCTCCCTTTTATTTTTGTTTTTCATATAATTCGCTCACGCCCCATTCTATATCCCGAAAACACTAAAAAAAAAGAAGAGAACATAGAATTTCCTACGCCAGAGTACATTTCCTTTCATTCTATATACCGAAAACACTGGAAAAGGAAAGAACATAGAATTTCCTACTCCTTCCCAGAGAACATTTCCCTTCATTCTATATCCCCAAAACACTGAAAAAAAGAAGAGAACATAGAATTTCCTACGCCAGAGTACATTTCCCTTCATTCTATATCCCGAAACACAGACAAAAAGAAAAGAACATAGAATTTCCCAGACCAGAGTATACTTACTTCCCTTTCCACCCGAACGCTTACTCTTTTTCATATATATATTTTCTCCTCCCTGGCGTTGAGGCGGCATCACCATTTTCCTTCAGCGTGCAGTGTTTCCTCTCGACACAGCCGCGCCACTGAACACCGCCTCCGCCTTGCACACACCACCAGCCCCAGGCAACGCACGGGGCAGGTGGTCCTTTTTCCCTTCCCCTCCTCTCCCTTCCTTCCCTCGGCCTCAGACTGACATGACACTTCTTTCCGCTCCCTCATTTTCGTTGTAGTGTATCAAATTTTTACTCCTGGTCGTGGTACAGGTTTCTTTACGTTCTTTCTCTCAGTGCTTCTTAAGTATATCCAGGCTGTCGTTCATGAGTGTTACAGACTTCTAAGTGGTTATGTTACGCTGTACTGGGAGGCATTGAAAACACTCACCCCCTTCCCTTAGCTCATAACTCCCCTCCTCTCCCCTCCTCTCTCCTCTCTCACTCTCTCTCCCCTCACTTATGCCTTCCCTCCCCTTACCTCTCTTCCCTCTCCTCTCCTCCCTCGCTTCCTCTTGCTCCTGTTTTCTCTCTCCTTCCTTAAATTTTCCCTCCACCAACTTCCCTTACGCTTCCATCTCCTCCCCTTTCTCCTAGTTCCTCTCTTTCCTCATCTTCCTCCCCGATGCCTTCTCTCCCGTCACTTCCATGTATCTCCCCCCTCCTCCCCTTTCTTAAATTTTGCCTCGCTTCGGTCACGTCTTCCCTCTCCCCTCACCTTCCTCGCTCATGCCCTCCCTCCCTTCCTCCCTCTCCTCTGTTTTCTTCCCCTCTCCTCCCCTTTCTCATATCCTCTCTCCCCTCGACCAGGCCCTCCCTCCCCTCAACTCCCCTCGTTCTTGCCCTCCTTCCTCCCTCCCTCCCCTCGCTCCGCCCCACACCGTCCCCTCCACACTTCCGCCTCCCGTCCGTCATTTTTGAGGGAGTATATCGCCTTATAACTTTCGTGTTTGTGGGGAGCTTTCTGGTCCACGATGATTTATATATTTTACGCGTTTTCTGCGGTGACTTCGTTCCGGGTGAGGGTTTTGGTACTATATCCTGCATTTTAGGACTATTGATCTACTGTTTACCTCTTTTTTTTAATACATTACTCTGGGTTCTAATACTTCGACATTTGCTTTATTTGTTTTAACCTTAATTGCTGGATGTCTTTGTTTATTTATGTAATTAGAGAAAGATTATTTTTTGGTTTATATTGATAATTAATGTCGCCTTTTCTTTGTTCTTGCAGGTCAGTGTGTTATCCAGTGTCCTCTACTTTACGTATTACTCGGTAAGATTTAATTTGTTTTTCGTCTTCAGATTTGTTATTTATCTTTGTCTTCCTCTCCTCTTTTCTATGAAGTTTTGATTGTTTTGTTCTCTGGTGTTTCCATATCATAGCTCTGTTAGAAATTAGGCGTCCTTCAATATGTTTTTTCTTGGTTTTCTACTTGTCTTGTGTGGAATTGATAACCTACCATACCTCATGTGAGTGGAAAACCAAACTGGAATGTGCTACCAAGATTATGCGAACCGAGTGTGTTTTGATTGTTTTGTTCTCTGGTATTTCCATATCATAGCTCTGTTAGAAATTAAGCCTTCACGTCCTTCAATATGTTTTTTTCTTGGTTTTCTACTTGTTTTGTGTGGAATTGATAACCTACCATACCTCATGTGAGTGGAGAACCATATTGAAAAGTACTACCAAGATTATGCGAACCGTGTGTGTGGAGTTCCCTTTGTGCAGCTTGTTTGGTATGGCTACGCGGTGCTCGTTGTCTCCACTTTTTTCCTCTATCGGCTTTTTTTTCCGAAACGAGTGGTATTTAGGTCAGACAGGGAAATAGTACCCTTTTACACGAGAGCGCTTTCTGTAAACGTAGCAGAACACTCGTGTAATACAACCGCTATATCACTGCACCTAATTAGTTCGCCTCGTTATCTTTCACTCCTAAATAGGCCAGAAAAACAACAATACTACAGAACAGTTCATGCAAATTTTCAAGGATTTCTTTCTCTCCAACTATTGGTGTCAGCATTCCAAGTATTTTTACCCTCCTTCACTCTAACGCAGCTAGAATATTACTGCCTTGAACCGAACAGAAAAGTATTGCTGCAGAATATGCGAAACTTGGGCGGTTCTCTCCAAAATAGCAGCGGTCCGCCTCCAGGCCGTGATATATGATAGAGGCAGATGGAACAAAAGTCACTTCTGGGCTTCGGTGCACTGCCAGGTCCTCCTTCGTCCGGTTGGCCACTGCACCGCCGCCCGCCCGTCCTGCTCTGCCACATCGGTAGGGCCTCATCCGTTCAGCTCAAAGTGTGGCTTTAATAAACTCTCGAGGACGTGCGCGGAATTACACAAAAGCAAGGCGCCCCATGTTACGTCTCGTTCTCCAAAGCAGTCTAACTTTAATGCTTCTTCGTCTGGCTAACGATGCTTTCCTACACCAAGTCCGGGAAATTAACTTTGGAGAAATATATATGCGGGAAAGGCTTAAATATGGTTGATACGGTCCCAACTAGATCCCAGCATGGTAGATATGGGATGAAGGTGCGTGTGACAGGCCTGTGTAGAGGGAAATAAGTGGGCTTGGCATATCCAGGGGTAACATGTTGACAGGGTTTGTTAGGGGAGAGTTATGTGTATAGAAGGCAGTGGAGAGGGTAATCAGTATGGGTGAGGCGAGGCCGTTAGGGATATCTATAAGGTGAACATGTAAGCAATGGAAAAAAGATAACAGGTATTTATGTAGAAGAATATAGGAAAGGTGGAGTGTGTTAGGCTCTTAAACAAAAGTCCCATCAGCTAAAAGAGATTTCAGAAGCTTAGTGAATGAAAAAGAGGAGAGGAAGGAAAAGAAACAGCTTATAAACAATGCACTGGAGTAATTAGTGATAACGAAGAGGTAGTGTGTGCTTACATATGTAACCCTAAACTCGTATTGACAGAAATAATGAGGTGAAAAGGATAGAACAATGGAGGAAAAAGAAAAGCAGTAGCTATTTTGATCCTTTTGGTGAATCACAAAGGGTAAGACAGATAATATAAATCCGAACTGCAAAAAAATAATATCAATTGTGAGAGACAAAGAAAGCGTTAGACCCGGATGTAAAAAGAAGAGGCGAAACAAGAGAGGCACCTGTCGTTATCATTAGTAAGAGAGGAGGAGGACAAAGATGAAAGGTAACTGTCGTTGTCATCTGGACGCAGGAAAGAGAATAGGTCAGACGACACAAAAATAGCCGGGAGACGAGGAGCGCGCCACCTGATACCTCTGTCACCAACACCGCTGATGAGATACGAACCCAGTGTGGCGTGGCTGCTGCTGAGTCAGGGCTGCGGAGATGCTGCGTGTGGTGACGTGGCTTGAGATAGCAAAGAGAGCAGTGCGACAATTGTGGTGTATTGTGGATGAAATATATGGTTAGAGTTTGGCGTGGAAACTGAGGGTTGTGTTTTTATGTCAGTGGAAAGAACTCAAGGGCATAAAGAAAACAGGAAAACCAATAGGCCAATAGGCTCAATGCTGCTCTACCATAAAGAGTAGAGAATGAGAGGCCAGAATAGAGGTCAGTTTTGGATGGAAAAGTATTTATATAGTTAGTGCTGATTAGTGTATCGTTAGTGAGATTAGTCTTGTGTATATTGGTGACCTTGTGTATATTATGATTACTGACTGAAGTATGAATGATAATATATTTAGAATGGTCTCTGCTTTTGATATTCATGTTGATGGATGACGCCTGTACTTTGCTGCTCGCCATAATGGGAAGTCAACGTTTTGTGCGTGGAGTTCCATGACTTGGCATCAGTGTCCTCGGAAAACACTTCGTCCAAACACTCGTGATATTTAAAGCACAAATATTGTTAAGTAGTGTTGTCAGTAAAGGGTAAACATTCACCCTCTCAAAAAAAGTCAACATTTTCGAAGCAGATAAAAAAAATGTAAAGCCGTACTATAAACAATATCGCATTCATTTTTTCTTGTTTTTAATTATGTTGATAAAGCGGCTCACAACTACTTTTCGCCGACTTATGAAAACTGTGAACATGAAAATCCTAATTATACAACAAACCTTTTTCGTCGTAATTAATCTTAATTTAGACTTTAATGGATTCGACATAATTCAACTTCTGTCTGATTCAAATTGCCACTAAACAACATATGAATGACCGAAATATATATAACAACACCCTTTTTTCAAACCCAATACTACTCAATACTAAATACTTCAAAGGAAAGCCTGCAGAATTATCAAAGACTTCTCCATCTTATTTACGAGGAATATATTTAGTGTTATTTTGGTATTCTTATGTGTTTATCAAGGGGAAAAGAGTTGTTTGGGATAGAGGAGAATTATCAAAGACTTCTCCACCTTCTTTACGAGTTTACGAGAAATATATGTGTTATTTTGGCATTTTCATGTTTATCAGGGGAAAAAGTCTGAGTTCGATAAAGCCCCGGGTGGTTGGGGTGGACGAGCCTCGCCCCTCTTCCTCTTCCTCTTCCTCTTCCCATTCCCTTTCCTCTTCCTCTTCCCCTTTCCATTCCCCTTTTTCCCCTTCCTCTTCCCCTAACCCTGCCTACTCGAAACTCACTCCTTTCTCTTTCGCTTTCTCTCCCCTTCCCCTACCCACAGCCCTGCTTGCTTAAATCTCCCCTCTTCCCTTCCCTTCCCTTCCTTTCCTTTTCCTTCTTTTCCCTTCCCTTCACTTCACTTCACTTCACTTCACCTCCTTTCCTTTTCCTTCCCTTCCCTTCCCTTCCCTTCCCTTCCCTTCCTTTCCCTTCCCTTCCGTTCCCTTCTTTTCCTTTCCTTTCCCTTCCCTTCCCTTCACTTCACTTCACTTCCCTTCCTTCCCTTCCCTTCCCTTCCCTTCCCTTCCTTTCCTTTCCCTTTCCTTCACTTCCCTTCACTTCACTTCACTTCACTTCACTTCACTTCCTTTCCCTTCCCTTCCCTTCCTTTCCCCTTCCACCGACCCTGCTTACTAGAGGGAACTACACCCCCTTCCCCTTTCCCCCTCCCAGCTTACTCGAGTCGCCCCTCTCTCCCTCCCCTTCCCTTCTCCCGCCTACTCCCTGCCCGGTCTGCTATTTTACGAACGGGTCGCCAGGCGCCTTCTGTTGAAAATGTTTCTCCCTCCTTCCTTGGCCTACTATCAGCAAGTTTTCACTATAATATTTCACACGTTGCTCAGGTTTATTTTTGTTGTTGCTATTATTTTTATTCTCGAGTCGAAGCAATACTCTTCCGCGCTGCAGTTTTCCTTCAGTTCCTTGAAAGTCCGTCTTATTGGTGAGCTTGCTTAATTGTATCCCTAGAGGTAGGTCCCGTGTGGCGGTGTCCAGAGACCACCGCCCAAATCCTTCCTCTCACTCCGCCTTCATATTTCCTTTCCCCGGCCAAAACTCCTTTCTTTCTCTCTCAGCCCGGGACGGCTAAGCTTTTAATAATTATATCTTGTTCGCGCCTCGCCTTCCTCTCCCTCTTTCTTTTTTAGTTTGTTTTCGCTGTCTTTCTCTGTCCGCCTTCACAGAGTAATATAAAATGCAAATACACACTCCACACACGCACTCCCCCCCCCCCCCTCCCCCCCACACACACACACACGCACACGCACACACTCAGTATATTAATCAACACAAACGCTAGATTATTTTACGCGCTGTCTCGTGGTTGCGGTACATTAAATTACAATATATAATGTTTACAATGCTTTTTTTTCCATTTTTCTCCACACACAGTCTCATATTACCCAGGCTTGCTTGCAATTTTGTGATCAGAGATATAATATACTTTTTTCATATATATTTTTTTCCCTCACTGGAACTTAATATCGCCGGTGTAATATATTCCACAACGACCTGAAGTATATCTTTTATTTATTATTTTCCTCGCCCAGCGCACATAATGAGAGGCCTTTTTTTCTTGTTTTCGGTCCTAAGTCTCCGTAATTATGTGTATTTTTTTCTGGAAAATAATTGTCGTTAGCTCCCCCTTAAAACGCCGTTCTTTGTGGATGTGTTCGATCGTCCGGGCAGCAATTCTGTCAGACCTGCGAATTGTGAAATATCCGCACAGTACACTCCCCCAGCACTCACCACTCACCGTGTCTTTCATGTAGGGGTATTAGAAATCTACTTTTGGGGGAGTTCCTCAAAAAAAAAAAAAGACTTTGAGCTATAAAAGGGAGAAAAGTGAATGATTTTGGGACCCTTTCTTTCATGTTGAGTTTTGAAAATCCACTTTTGGGGGAAATTCCTTAACAAAAAACAAAAAATTAGGACTGAGCTAAAAAAACACCAGAGTGAATGAGTTTGGGCCTGACCGTAAAAGGTAGCTGACGGGTTGCCTTCCATTTGGTGATTGGATGAAGCACAGCAGAAGAAGGTACTCGAGGGCTGGAGGGAGAGACAGGACGGGAGATTCAGTGGCTTGGCGGGTCTACAGGAACGGGTGGAGAGGGTCAAGAGGCAGGCGAGTGGTGGGCATTGTGTGGAGGGCGAGTATCTGTAGGCACGGAGTTAGGATTGGGTATATAGTGCAGGAGGGAGAAGTGAGGGACATAACCAAGGGACGGGAGGTTTAGTGGCTAGGCTGGAATGCATGAAAAGGGAGATGGCGGGGGAAAGGCGATAGGCATTGTGTGGAAAGCGAATAGCGAGGGCAGGTGGTGGTAGTGATGGTAGTGGTGGTGATGGTAGCGTATCGAGTTGCCCAGTTAACGAGGAAACAGTAAAAGTATCATGGGAGAAAGAGAAAGAGGAAGAGGATAAGGAAGAGGAAAAGAGAATTATGTTTTGTTTGTAATCCTTTTGTTCCCCTGAGCCGGAGTCACTTCAGAGAAACAAAAACCCCAGACTCTACAGATGAAATGTTTCGAATGAATAATAATTTCTACAGAGCGCTTCTATTGACGGAGGAGGATCAGCCCTTGTAGCTCGTAACATGGCGACTAAAACTGTTTGCACTAAATTTACATGTTTGGTGGTCTCCCTCATCCAAACATTTGTGGTATCGAGGCCTTTGGAGTCAGTGTGGAAAGGATAAAAAAGAAAGATGATCAATTCTCTCAGCCTCTCGTTTTTCATGGTTGTCAAGGCACGGAGTCTCATTTATCTTATCCTGACACGAAGATGCTGACTGCCCTATACTTCCCACTGCTTCCCTCATATGTTAAAAGGCGTAGAAATGCTGAGATCGCAAAGTAGGACTCGGTAATGTAGTAGAAACATCACTCATTCTCTTTTTCTACCTCGCTGTTCGCTTTTCCAACAGTGGTGTGTCAAAGGTTAGTTATAAAGTACGTGAATATCGTTGTTTTCTTTCATTACAAAAACTAAACGTTGACATTAACTTTTTTCCTAGTATCTGTGTTTTAGTAAAGTAAGGAAGCGTCTCTTGGTGATGCAAAATACGAACATATGTACGAATAAAGAGAGAGAAAGAGAGAGTGAGAGAGAGATATCGAGGGAGAGAGAGAGAGCGACAAAAAAAGGAAAGGAGAGAGCTTGATTGGATTGGCAGCCTGACAGATCTCCCTCTCTCATTCACTCTTTCTCTCTCTCATTCTCTCTCTCACTCTCTCTTTCTCTCGCACTCACTCCTACTCTGAACCCAGGATCTTTAGGCATTCCCACAAAGCTCCCGCATCTTATTAGCTCCTCAGTACGCGGCGCTCGGCAAAGATGAGCGTGATCCGAGGGAGTTACCTGAAAACATTGCTCCGGCGCCTGCATAATGTATCAACTTATGGAGCGCCGGGAACTTGGTGCGCGGGAACTTTGCTGGACTGAGGCGCCGGATTGCAATATAGACACGGAGAGAGAAGCTGCTGGGATGATTTTGCTATTCTTTCTGTAGTATTCAACCTTTCTCTTGCTCTCCCTTGTTCTATCTTGCTCCTTTCCTCTTCTCTCTCTGTTTCTGGGCGTTGAGAGTGTTCATATGTACTTTTTCCCATCATATTCTTTCGTTAGTAAGCATCTTCTATACAGTGTGATGCTGGGATGATTCTACTCTTATTGTAACAAGCCTTCCTTTCTCTTGCCCTCTCTTGCTCTCTCTTCCTCATCCTCTTTCTCTCTTCTCTGGGTGTTGATTGGAAGCACGTAATTGGCGATTTATAAGCACATAAAAAGAAGATGCTGGGATGCTGCTACTCCTCTTACTGTGACAATCCTTCCTTTTTCCCTTGCTCTCTCTTGCTGTGTCTTCTTCCTTTCCCTTTCTTCTACCAGGTGTTGATATGAAGCACGCAATCGTTTTTGGTCTTACCCTCAGTCAGTAGGCGTCTTATATACACTAAAAAGAACTTGTTGGGATGGTGTTAGTCTTACCGTCCCAAGCCTTCCTATCCTGCTTCCTCGTCTTGGTGTGGATATGATGCGCATGTAATATATATTGTCCTCACTCTCCATCATTAGGCGTCTTATATACACTGAAGAGACTATGCTGTTTGATGCTCCCACTGTGACAAACTTTCCTTTCTCTGCTTCCTCGTTCTTGGTGTGGGTATGATGCGCTTGTAATATATTTTGTCATCATTATTATTTTTTTCATTATTAGGCGTCTTTGTATGTATTAAGGAAAGAATGCTGCTTGATGCTCCTACAGTTAAAAGCCTTCCTTTCTCTTGCTCTCTCGTCCTGGGTGTTGAAACGAAGCCCTTGTAATGTATTTTGTCATTATTATTAGGCGTCTTATATGCATTAAGGAAAGGATGCTGCTTGATGTTCCTAAAGTTAAAAGCCGTCATGTCTCTTGCTTTCTCGTCCTGGGTATTTAAATGAAGCACTTGTTATATTTTTTTTATTCTTTATACTTATATATATTTTTGTTAACAGCAAGACAGTTCAAGAGCAAAAAAAGGAAACAATAATGAAAAAAAAGCCCGCTACTCACTGCTCCTAAAAAGAGTCCAGAGGAGTGGCTGAAAGATAGATCAATTTCGGGAGGAGAGGTGTCCTGATACCCTCCTCTCTATACTAACCTTTCATTAATAAACACCACGTATACGAGGTAAAATAAACATGGCACTGTACATTGAAAACAAAATGATAATATTGTTGCATGTCATTTTCATGTCATATTTTTCTTTCCCGTTTTTCCGACCCTGGTAGCAATAACATATTTTAATGGCAACTATATCCTGCAGCGACTTATTTCCCGCTGTACTATAACGCGTATCACAGAAGCCGGATAACGTGGTGCGCTAAAACATTGTGTATATACGTAGCTTCGTGATATATTTCTTGCTCTTAACGTGCGCGTCGAGGCAATATGAAAGACAACATATGCCCTCCTCCACTTTGCTCGGACGGCGCACCAGGGACGTGACAGTCTGATGCATAGACAGCCATTAGCAAAGAGACGGTGTGGGGGTGGGGTGAAACTGCGTGAGAGAGAGAGTGTGTGTACGTACCTCGTGAAGTGTAGGATAGTGACCTTATTCCTAAACAGTTTGGCGCACAAGCACACATATTTGGCAAGTCTTTCGTAGGCGTTTTGGGCATTGCCAGGGGTAGTTTAATGACTCTGGTGGTAGTCTAACCCCTCTACCGTACCATGGATGTGAAAAAGCACTCAGGAAAACCCGATTAATCTCCTTTTTGGCCTTTGGAAATAGATGATGTGAGAGATGGAAGCTTCCAAAAATAGCGACCAGTGACCTGAAGGCAAGCGTTCATTAAATTCAGCGTCCGTCTGATCTGATTTACGTTGAGTAAAAAAGCAATAACGTAGACTCTGCTAGCGTGAGAGTTAGATAAATACTCAGGAAATTGGTACTAAATCAAAACTAGCGGCTCCTGCTCTAGTTTAGTAAAAGTCTGACGGTGCAGATTATTCCGTTGTATTGAGTTGAAGTAAAAGAAGTTAAAAGGTTATATGTAGAAATCCTTATGGTATTCTACATCCTCTGGTATTACAGCTCCAAACAAACAAGAAAACTACCACACAAACCGACTTTTTCTTTATTTACTTCAGTTATCCGAGTCGGTTGCTTATATAGTGATGCTAAAGCAGACATTAACTCATAAGTGGGATGTTTTGATGTAGGTTAGTGTTAGAATGAGGTGTTTTATTATGACTTATATAAATAGAACTGCTCTTAAAAGTTTCTCTCCTCATTTACTTCTATTACCCATGTCGTTTCTGTATGTTGACCTCTCGTTTTGGACACTCCTTTGACCTCTGTTCGGGAGCAGTGAGTAGCGGGCTTTTTTTTTATTTACGCCCTTGAACTGCCTCCTTAGCTGTAAAAAAAAAATGTAGCAATACCAAAATGGAAATTAATTACCTCATACGCGGGATGTTTCGACATTTATTTTTTTGTTGGCATTAAGTGTTTTCTTTGCCTCGTATATATAAGATAATGCACGTTGTAATCAATATATCTCACTTCAACAGGAAAGTGAAGTAAACCGTATTGTTGGAAAGCAAAAGGAGTCAAGTTTTTTTGTTTGTTTTGCTCTTTTTTCTTCTTTTTTTTGCTAAGCTTTTCGAGGAATCGCTTTGTATTACCAGCTCGTCATTGTTCGTCTTTTTTTTTTTTCAAGTTGGAGTTTTTTATTTCTTATTGTCCGTTTGCTATTCTGTCTGCATCTCTTTCTGTCTGTCTGGTCAGGTGTGTCTGTCTCTTCGACTGTCTGTCTGTATTTCTCTCTCTCTCTCTCTCTCTCTCTCTCTCTCTCTCTCTCTCTCTCTCTCTCTCTCTCTCTCTCTCTCTCTCTCTCTCTCTCTCTCTCTACCCCCCTACCACCCTCCCTCTCTTCTCCAACCCCCCCTTGCTATCACAAAGCACTAGGATTCGGATTAAAATAAAACCTCAGTATTTTTACCCCCGGCGGAAAAGAGGCATCTCATATACACATTAAAACGAACATTAAAAAAGGGAACAAATGGATCTAGCAAATAAAAAGCCTGTGAATAAAAACTTATCACATGAAACTTGAGCACAATGCCAACGCGAAGCCGATTTTCTCTTTACCTTTTTATCAGCTTGATTTTAGATATTGTTGAGATCGGGGTTTGTCCTTCACTCTGACTGAAAAAGATATAAACTCGTACTTGATATATGAGTTGTTTGCGCGGAAATACGTAGTTACCATAAATTACCTCGGGCCGTGGCGGAAGCTTTTCATTCTCCGTTTTTTTTTTCCACTATAAGTTTTCATGTCGTGGCGCATGGAAAGGACGGAGAGGGAGGGAGAAGGAGAGAGGGAGTGGAGAGAGACGGAGACGGTGGTTTTGAGGAAATGCTGATATAGGGAAAAGGATCACTAGAACTCGCCTTCTGAAACCTTGAGCACAGCATTCACTTGTCATGTCTTAGAGTTTTGGATTCTACTACAAGGATATTATGTTTTTGATAATAGAAGTTTTATGTGGAGTTGGATCACATATCATTTTTTGCCTCGAGACAGAATACTACTTTTTAGAGGAAAAGTGACAGACAGACGCAAAGACAGGCGAAAGAGAGATAAGAGACAAACAGACAGACCGCAGACAGACCGAGACAGGAACATAAAAACAGACGGTCGTACACAGACAGACACACACGATGAAAAGTAGAATCAGAAAAGGAATCATAGACACAAAGACAGACACCACCTAATTTGAGAATAAGCCTCGTACTACTTCCCACTGTGCCTTCCTGTGTCATCCCATCCATTCCGTGCGGCTGGTGACAACGCAAGATGATATTTGTTGCTCTGTCCTTCCCCAGTCGACCTTGGAACCAGGAAATGCTCGTCCTCTCACTCCCCTAGCCATCCCTTCCCTCCCCGTGGTGTCAGCAGGAGGCCGCCCTGTAGGTTATATCGGATATTATTCTTCCGGCGCACTAGTCTGAGTCTCTGGGTCCGTTTCCATTCCAGAGGCCCAGCAGGGTAACGTACAAACCAACATTTTTTTTTCCCCGCGGTGTCTGGCCGGTGCGAGTGTGCAAGTTTGCGTCGTGACCGTGAACTGGGTTGGCGGGGGACACTCTGATGGGCCCGCGGCACTTCGCTCTTCCCCCGCCTCGTAGCTTTGACGTAAATATTGGATTTCGCATACACGAGGTTTCCGACGAGGCCCCCAAAATGCAAGGCCAGACCAGGAACCCGTACTCCCCGCTGAGATAGATAGATAGATAGATAGAAGGAGAGAGTTTCTTTAATATGAAATATGACGCTTTGAGATGAAGTCTGTTCCCCATTAACAAAATAGCCCAGAGAAGACTAGATATTGGCAGGCATCAGTTGTGTGTGTGTGTGTGTGTGTGTGTGTGTGTGTGTGTGTGTGTGTGTGTGTATTTGTTTGAAAAATTGTGCCTCTGTGTTTTATTTGAATGGACACCACCAGCCAAATTTATTCCCGTTCTTTCTTTTTCTTTTTTTACAGTTTACGTCTCTCTCTCTCTCTCTCTCTCTCTCTCTCTCTCTCTCTCTCTCTCTCTCTCTCTCTCTCTCTCTCTCTCTCTCTCTCTCTCTCAAAAAAAAAATTGTCGGTATAAAACAACTCTACGGAGGTTGCGGGTAACACTTCAATACCTGTGAATATTTTCCCCTTCTATTTCTCTCTCTCCTCTAACTCACTATTTAGCTATCTATCTAACCATCTTCAAGGCCTGATACAGAGTGTTCCTTCCCTACCCCAACACTACAACACACACAAGGCTTCAGAATTTTCCCTTACAAACAGAGCCCTTTTAGTGTTTCCAGTTCACGAGCACTTCTTTTCACGCCAGCACCCTCGAAGGTCAAGGAACGGAGATGAGGGACGTGGCAAAGACCCTCGAGCTAGGCGTATGCTCCCCAACCCTCACACTTATTTTTGCCATAGCCGCTCTAAGGGTCACTTAAAGCTGATGGGGAGAGGGACAACAGAGAGAGAGAGAGAGAGAGAGAGAGAGAGAGAGAGAGAGAGAGAGAGAGAGAGAGAGAACGCATCAAATCTCCCCCAAATGCAAGGTCTGGCCGGGTGTTCCCCTTGGGGCGGGACGAGCCACGAGGTGATGTCGCTCTAACATGCAAACTTGCCCCCTGCGTCTTGTCCATTTTTTTGTCACGAGTTGGACGCTGCCACAAACGCCTATCTCCTGGAGACGGCTTTGGGCCTCCTCCCCTCGCCTCTTGTCGTGTCTGCTGTCTTGTTTTGTCTAGTTTTCTATTTTTTTTTTTTTTGTTGTTGTTGTTTTATCACACAAACGCCTAACTTCTCGTGTCTGCTGTCATGTTTTCTATATGTCATTTTTCTGTTTACTTTTTACTCTTTTTTATAATCTAACACACATACAAGCATACACACACACGCTGAGTCTGTTTTTTTTTTCACTAATGTTTTGTATTAGCTGTTAGTTATTAGCTTCTAAGTTGACAGTAAAAAGTTAACTGGTACGGAAAGATAGACAGGCAAACAGAGAGACAGACAAACAGAGAGACAGACAGACAGACTGGCACACATACATACAGACAGGCTGACAGACTAATATACCTCACATACCTTCTTTCTGGTGACCTTTCTTGCAGTTTCAGTACATCTAATAACATGAAATTCTACCCTTACGTGCAGACAGACAGACATATGGGCAGACAGACGCACCTTATGATATTAAATACACCGCACAGATTATCTTCTATTTTCCTTTTGGTCCTCAACTCGTATTCTCATCAATACCCTTTTCTCTCTTCTACATGTCCCTTCCAGCAACCATAGACTCTTCCTCCCTTTCTCTCTTTCCCTCCCTCACTAACACTCTTTAGGTATGTATATATTGACATTCACGGAGACAAAAAGACTTGCCTTATAATAGTAAACACACCACTCAGCCGCTCTTCCCTGCTCTCCGTGGCCTCTCTTGCATTCCTTATGTCTCCAAATGGTCTTCACCTTCCATTATTCACACTTAACTCGAGGCGGACAGGTACTAATTATTTGGGTGGCATCGGAGCTACGTATATTAGTGTTTTTCATAGCCTTGACGCCACTGAAGATATATTTAAAGAGCCACAAAACCATAGAGAGATGAGAACGAGAGTGTGTGTGATGAGGAAGGCGGACAGGTATTAATGGTTTGGGAGTCATCGGAGCTACGTACTTTAGTGTTTTTCATTGCCTTGACGCCACTGAAGAAATATTTAAAGAGCTAGGGAACCAGAGAGAGAGGAGAGAGCGAGAGAGAAAGTTCGTGTGTGTGGAAGAGGGAGACGGACAAGAAATGATTATGGTTTGGAAGACATCGGAGTTACATACTTTAGTGTTTTTCATTGCTTTGCCGCCACTGAAGAAATATTTTAAGAGCTAGCAAACCAGAGAGAGAAGAGAGAGCAAGTATGTGTTTGTGTGTGTGTGTGGAGGAGGGAAAGGAAGTGTAACTGTGTGTGTGTGTGTGTGTGGGCGCGCGCCTGTGTCACGTCGTTCTGGAGGTGTGTCAGCGTGTAGTCCGGGTTAGGAGCACCCTTGGTTATAGTGTTAAGTAGAGGAGAATAGTGAAGGAGTCTAGTGGGCCAGATATTGATCGTTCCTCTCGGTGGGTCACGGCCTGCCCTCCTTCTTCTTCTCTTCCTGCTTCTCCTCCTCCTTATCGTACTCCTCCTCCTCCTTGTCCTTTTTCTCCTCCTTTTCCTCCTCCTCCTCCTCCTGTTCCTCCTCCTCCTCTTTTTGGCACGTGGAAGAACTCTCATGGTAGTATTTTTTATTTATTATTATTAGAAGGTTCTCTTGAAAGTGTGTGTGTGTGTGTGTGTGTGTGTGTGTGTGTGTGTGTGTGTGTGTGTGTGTGTGTGTGTGTGTGTGTGTGTGAAGATTTTTATTAGTGTAACAACATAAACTTTATCTCTAACTTTGACAGGTTGCCTCGGGAAGAAGTAATAACACTTTCTCTAATCGCGTTACTGGCTGCTGTCTTAAATGCACAGTTATATTTTTTTCACTGCGTTCGAAGCGATGTTTATTATTCTTTACACTGTAAATCGTTTAGCTAGGAGAAAGCGAGAGAGAAAGAGAATACAGCAGCTGTTAACTAATAAATAATAGGATTGCAAATAAAGTAAATAGCCAGAACAATTGTGACCACGTTAATACACAACTAACAGTAAAAATCCGGTAAATTATACTTCTAAAACCATTGTATATAGAACGTACTCATAATCCAACCTTTGACGTGGAGCCACTCAAATATTTACGGAAAGAAATGGCAAAACAGGAAGCCTTTTTTGTATCGCCAAAATTTTCCACCTTGTAATCTGACCTTTGATTGACTGGAGCTCCCATTAACGTCTGAACGGAACGAGAGAAAGGAGAAAAGAATGGCTGGCAGTGGGCGAGTGAACTAAACCCTTTCTCAAACGTGTATAACCTTACATATGAAACCCCCTGTATATGGAAGGCAGAATAGCACCTTATATCTCCCTCTCTATCCATCTATCTGTATCTATCTATCTTTCCCACGCTCTCAAATACAGTAGTCTCTTTTGCATCCAATTTGTTCCTCCATAAACCAGTGTGGATGTGCCAGGAAAAATGACGCAACCTAACACCGAAAGTGCATTCAGGGTACAGAGTCGTCAGGAGTGTTCCAAGAAGTTTAGTGCGTCCTGATGAAGGCGTGTTTACTCCCGCACTCACTCACTATCTCTGTTCACTCTCTCCTCGCTGAGTGCTGAACAGAACTGCATGGTAAGGAGCCACTCGCCCGCCACTTCCAGGAATAGAAGTGAATTTTTTTATACTTCTGTTGCTGCTTTTCTCGTCTCCTTTGGGTCTGGATTAACCTTCTTTCTGCGTTTCATCTTTTTCGTCTTATTTTGCTCCTGGCTGTGAATTAGTTCCTAGTATAGCCCATAGATGAAGGTGGTACGTGTGATCCCGTTCCCTCTTTGGCTCAGTCCTTCGTTTCATGTGATATTCAGTTGGTGTTGGTCAAAGGCTCGTGATTGGGTCTGAGTTCAAGTTATTATCAAAGCTTTAATCTGTTTGATGTGACTGGACGTGGCGAAATTAGACTTTAAGGTGGAAAGGAAAACAGCAATGGTTATATTTTCAAGTTTCGTCGTCAATCTTTGTAACACTAAAAAGATGCTGGTCAGAGGTTCATGACTGGTTTGAGTTTGAGTTATGTTAAAGGTTTCGTTTCTTTGGTGTGACGCGACGTGGCGAAATAAGACTTCAGAAGGGATGGAAAACAACTAAGGTGAAATTTTCAAGTTACGACGTCACTTTGCAACACTAAAGGAATATTTGTCAAGGGCTCATGATTGGTTTGAGTTAGAGCTATATTAAAGAGTTCGTCTCCTTGATGTGACTTGATTAGACAAAATAAGACTTCAGGAAGGAAGGCTTACAACGAAGGTCATATTTTCTTGTTTCAACGTCAATCTCTGTAACACTAAAAGGGATTTCTACCGTACTGAAAATAAGAGTATGGAATTGTTATCATTTGCTGTGTGCGATAACGCTAGCTTTCCTCGATTTGTTGTGACGACGCTGCAGAATAAGTCTTTAAAGCGGAAAGGAATACCACAAAGGTCATATTTTCTAGTTACAACGTCAATCTTTGCAACACTAATGCGGTATTTCTACAGGACTAAAAAATACGAGTTTGTTTGTAGGATTAGAAACTGTCTTTTTGTCTTTCTATTCCCCTTTTTTCCCACAGTGGTTAAGCTTCAAATCCCTTCCCTTCTCTATACGAGTTTGTTTGTAGGATTAGAAACTGTCTTTTTGTCTTTCGATTCCCCTTTTTTTCCCACAGTGGTTAAGCTTCAAATCCCTTCCCTTCTCTATACGAGTTTGTTTGTAGGATTAGAAACTGTCTTTTTGTCCTTCGATTCCCCTTTTTTTCCCACAGTGGTTAAGCTTCAAATCCCTTCCCTTCTCTATACGAGTTTGTTTTTTAGGATTAGAAACTGTCTTTTTGTCCTTCGATTCCCCTTTTTTTCCCACAGTGGTTAAGCTTCAAATCCGATTCCTTCTCCGGTTGCTGTTATTTCCACTTCCATATTTTATTTCATCATTCTCCCCATGTGGCTAACTTTTTTATGGTTATCGTTTGAAGAACTATAGGACTAACATTTTTTATATATTTCTCCTCCAATTCCCCGCGTTTTGCTGGGTGGGTAAGCTTAACGTTCATTCCTTTTCCCGGCTGTAGATATTCCCAGCGTTATGTGTTGCTTCATTCTTCTTCACCAATATTTATAAACACATTTCTCTTTCAATCCCCGCGTTTTGCCGAATGCGTAAGCCTCACACCCGTTCCTTTCCCCGGTTGTAGGTATTTCCAGCGTCATGTGTTGCTTCATCCCATTACCCATGCAAGGGACGCTTTTATGGCTTTCCCCCTCTTTTTGCCCTTCGTGTCAGTTCGCTTCATCACGGCCGATTTCCCGCTATCCCCATCCCGACCCTTCAAGCAGTGTCTGTTCTTCTACACAGCACTCAGGTCACGCGAATCTCTTCTCGGAAAGCCACCAGAATTAGGTATCTGACTTAGGAATATTCAGGCAGGAAGTAATAAAGTCTGTAACAAAGGAAACTCTGGTTCTTAAGATAGGAATGACGTGTTGTTTTGCTTTCAACTGAAGTCTAATCGGGGACTTAGATTGCTTCCTGAAATAGATGTTTAATTCGGCTTCCACGAGTTTTGAAGGGTAGGGGCTTATAGGTTTAGATTAATTATTAGGGAGAAAGGTAAACACATACGTACATACACAAATTCTAAAAGATATAGAAATGGAGAGGGCGGTAATGCTTTAGGAAGATCATTCATTCGAGTGCTAGAAGTATATAACAGAGATATTTCAATTTATCGACGCCTTGATATAGATACACCCCCCCACACACACACGAACACAAACACACACACTCATACTTATAAAAACAGAGAACACGGAAGCCACTCAGTACCTTCGGCAGACCTTTCAGCCTTCAGTTTTGATTCAGGCGCGGGCACTGTGCGGGAGTCGCCTTGTTGGTGGCGCGGCGTGATCCCATAAGCCCGCCTCAGCTTGTTGTGGCGACGGTAGGCCGCTTTTGGGATTAGCCGCTCTCCACCTTCTCTTTGCAGGACCACTCGACGAGCTCTTCACTCTCCTCTGCTGAAGACTCGCCTGGAAATGAACTAAGGATTTTTTTTCTTATTTTTGTTTTTCTATTCAAAGTTAGACAGTACGATGTGGAATGAGCTACTTTGATGGGACACACGCACACACCCACATACATACATACACACATTTTTCCTCTTATACTTCCTCACTCATTCTTTCTCTCTCCTGAAGACTCGCCTGGAAATGAACTTCTCTGAGGGCTTTTTACTTCTATTTTATTCAATGTTAGACAGTACAGCGTGAAATGAGGTACATATAGACATACACCTATACACACACTCACACATATTTCCCTTCCTCTCTCTCTCTCTCTCTCTCTCTCTCTCTCTCTCTCTCTCTCTCTCTCTCTCTCTCTCTCTCTCTCTCTCTCTCTCTCTCTCTCTCTCTCTCTCTCTCTCTCTCTCTCTCTCTCTCTCTCTCTCTCTCTCTCTTCCGAAATTAGTCCCTCAGCCAGAAGCACCAATTATGGACCCTCTAATTAATACTGGAAGCCGCTCCAGCAAATGACTTACTACACAGGAGAGAGAGAGAGAAAAAAAAAAAAGAAAGTGAAGACCAAAGTTAATGTGTGTGTGTCGCGGGGACCGTCTCTCTCCCTCGCTCTCGCTCGCTGTGTCCTGAAGTAGGAGAAAATGTGGACAAAGGACGATAAAGTGAAGAGATAGATAGATAGATTGATAGATAGATACACACACACACACACACACACACACACACACACACACACACACACACACACACACACACTTCCAAGCACATAATCATGACACAACTCATTTCCTTGAGACGTACAGGAGTTGAAGAAAGTGGGAAAAACTGCGAGGCTGAGGAGCTGGAGATTGAGTGGGAGGAGGAGGAGGAGGAAGAAGAAGACGACGAGGAGGAGGTGCAGGAACAGAAAAGAAGAGGATAAAATGGTAAAGAAGCGAAGGAATGGGGTTGTTAGGGAGCTCGAGATGGAGAAGGAAGTGGAGGAGGAAAAAATATAATGAAAAAAAGTAGAGGAACGGATGATGAGGCGATGCAGGAATGGGATGATACTTTGGACTTGGACGTAGAAGGCAAGTAAGAAGATAAGGAAGAGAAGGAAGAGGAGGAGAAGGAGGCAGAGGAGTAATAATAATAGTTTTAATAGGGGGAGAAGAAGTAGGGAGAAGATAAGGAGGAAGATGAAGAAAATAAAAGTGGAATAAAAGGAAACAAATTAAGTGAATATATGAAACTAATTAAGGTAGAGTGGACAGGTAAACATAGACAAAATAACTGGAAAAGGAAAGTGAAAGAGGGGAGAGGGAGGGGAGCTGGAATAGGTTACATGAATATGCGTGTAGGTGTGTATGTATGTGTGTATATTAATTGGAAAAGGAATGTGGGAGAAGGAATAGGTTAGGTGGGTATGTGTATGTGTGTGTGTATGTGTTATTGTGAATGGGAAAAAAGGAAGGTTGAAAAAGGGGAGGAAAGGGAGGAATGCAATGTTTACATGTATGTGTGTTTGTGTGGATGTATGTGTGTATGTACGTGTGTGTGTGTGTGTGTGTGTGCCGAGCTCTTAACACCCCGGGGCTGGTGCACTTCGCCGCCTACCCATTACCAGGGTCCCAGAAGGCTGCATCCAGGAAACGTTTACACAGGCACCGGCAGGAGGCGTTTATTGCTCATTTGGGTTATGGAGCGTCGGTGGTTAGGTTTTGCAGCAGACCCTGGACGGTGCTGGGCTGGCTGGCTGGCTGGGCTGCTTGATCCTGCCTTCCTTAGCTCCTTCAGTCCATTTCTCCCTCTCCCTCTTACCTACCTGCTCGCTGAAGGTGCCGCGTTTAAGACTGGTAGCTCGTTTTCTTTTGCCGTGTTATGAGTTCCGTTTTCTTCGTTTTAAGTTGTTTTGCTCCTTGTGTTGTCTACCTGAGTCGTTCGTCGAGATATTTAGCTCATTGGAGTTCTGCTTGTGTTGTGGTTTATGGTGTTTATGATGTGTAGTCGTAATGGTCATCTTCTTTAATCTGTCTCCCCATATAAACCCTCTTCCGATGTGTAAGTAAATCTCTATTCAAACACATGTACTTTGAGGTACTGAATGTCGGCCACAGCCTCTGCTAATGCGGGTAAATCTTGCATAGCGATATATTTTTTTCTCTTTATTTCGGATTATGTCTCCCCGTTGTGCTGAACATGACCGCAGTGGCTATCGATTATCGGTAGCCAGTCATCTGTGAGTCAGCTGGCGACAATACTCGGACTCGAAACTACTGAGTCCACCACTTGCTGCCAATACCCTTCAATGGCCAACTAAACCGTATTGGCTCCTCCGTTATAATCAGAGGCCTTTATTGAGTCTGGGTCGGGAGAAGCTAAAAACCCATGGTAAACACTTTGACTAGGTGTAGTGTATGCCCCGTAGTGCATATCATAAAGTTAGAACCCTGAAGAACTAGTTAATTAGGGAGAGAAAGAGTAGAGCAGACTTATTGCAGTCCACGATGATTGATCAACATCGTGGCGAGACGCAGCTTTGATTACACCAGTCCAATTCAATTTAAGTCAAGTGAAAGAGCAAACGAGTCAGATCAGGTGCAGGCGGGGCTGGATCAGGCAGGCGGCATGGGCCAGGTGACGCCTCAAGGTGCGGCAGCATTTGTGGGTCGCCCGTGAGCCCGCCGTGAGCCGCATGTCCTGACCATCGACTTGGGGATTAGAGAATACCAAGAAAACGATCCCGGTGGCTAAAGTCTCCTCCATAAATTGTGGCTTAAATATAAAGACCCTCATTTTTTACCTTGCCTTTGCTCGCGTGAGACAATATTCGTTTTCTTTAACCTTCTTCGTTGTTTTTATGCTTATACAAATAGACCTGCCACCCATTTCACACTTACGAGGATGTTTTGAGATATTATGTAAAAGGAAAGATCGCTCGGTGTGTGTGTGTGTGTGTGTATTCTTTTATCAAGGATGTTTGCGAATAATCGTGGCCCCCCAAAAAAAACACTATTTGCGCTCGAACAACAAAGAGAGAGTGGAAAATCAAACAACAGCCCGGCCTGAAGTTTTGCACCGCGCCGCTTTTGTGTGTTGGAAAAGTGGGACGAAAGAAAGGCAGCGACGCGACGAGAAAAATGAATCTCCATCACGACAAATTATGGATCAGACGCATTGTGATTTTTTTTTTTTTTGACGTTTTTCGAGTGATAATTAATCGTACGAAGTCACTTGAATTTACGGTTCGGAACTTTTGCAAACGTTTCTGTCTTTTGTGGTGCTTCCTGAATGCACAATGTTTGGGCGTCCCTTGCAGTGGTCGTGCGGCGAGAGCGACAGCGGGAAGATGGAGTCGCTGTGTTGTCCTTTACTAGATTAGACGCTTCATCGTGTCCCCTTCGTCTCGGCTGTTCCTCTAGACTTCTTACTTCCTTTCTCTTACTCCCTCTCTCTACCCATATCCTTTCTCTCTCTCTCTCTCTCTCTCTCTCTCTCTCTCTCACTCACTTCCCCCTCTATCCTTCTCCTTTCTCGCACTCTTTAACTTCCTTTCATCCTCCCTCCTTCACACACACGCCGAGTCAAGTTGTTATCGCTACAAAGAAAGAAGGAGAGGAAGCGGGATTGAAGATTTTGAAGTGAAGGTGTTATCTGCCACAGACATCCTCCGCACCGCCACCCTCTGAGGCCTTTCTATTTGGCTCGCTACCTTCCATCACACACGAGATAGTAATGGTCCTCAGCTCGTCACATCCTACAAAGACCGTCTCCAACTTCACACATACAGTCACAAGGACACGTAGATGTTATTTTACGTACCCACACTAGCACCTTGGCAATAATACACGCTTACCTATCAAACTACTTATTGATGTATTGATTAGTAAAGTAAAGCAAAGAAAAACATCAACACGAACTTTCAACTTTCAACACAGCGTCCATTGAAACGTTCTTATCTTATCTACTTCTCCTCCTTCTCCTCCTCCTCCTCCTCCTCCTTCTCATTCCTGTTCAGTCATCCCTTTGTGCAGTGTCCCAGCAAAGGCATGTGCAACCTAAACACACACGCACACGCGCGCACACACACACACACACACACACACACACACACACACACATACACACACACATCGGGCGCGTTAATTGATGTTAAGCCTTCGTAATTACTCCACGGCGCCGAACAGAACCAGAACCCTGAGCTCCGGTATTGTCTGGCGGACGGAGACGACGGAAAGTTTATGGATAATTACGCAACTTGTTAAAGGAGCTTGTTCGTTTCGATTAAGCGATCCTCTTAACCTGTAAAGCTGCGCCTGGGAGTAGGTAGGAGGAGGTTAGGAAGTTACGGCAAATATGAATGACGGCTTATGAAGAGCCCCTTGTGAGTCACTGTGAAGGAAGAGGGAAAGGGGATAGACAAACTTGTTAAATGAGGCTGTTCGTTTCGATTAAGCGATCCTCTTAACCTGTAAAGCTGCGCCTGGGAGTAGGTAGGAGGAGATTAGGAAGTTTTGGTAAATATGACTGACGACTTATAAGGATGAGCGCCTTGTGAGTCACTGTGAAGGAAGAGGGAAAGGGGATAGACAAACTTGTTAAAAGAGGCTGTTTGTTTCTATTAAGCGATCCTCTTAAACCGTAAAGCTGCGCCTGGGAGTAGGTAGGAGGAGATTAGGAAGTTATGGTAAACATGACTGACGACTTATAAGGATGAGCGCCTTGTGAGTCACTGTGAAGGAAGAGGGAAAGGGGATAGACGAACTTGTTAAATGAGGCTGTTTGTTTCGATTAAGCGATCCTGGGAGTAGGTAGGAGGAGGTTAGGAAGTTATGGCAAATATGACTGACGGCTTAGGAAGAGCGCCTTGTGAGTTACAGTCGAAGTTGTGAAGGAGGTTGTTTGCTTCTCTTAACCGATCCTCTTAAGCCATAAAGATGCATCTGGGAGTAGTAGGAGGAGGTTCAGGACTTATAATAAACTGAACTGACAGCTTAAGAATATGACGAGATACGGAGTTACAGACGTAGATACAAGAAGAAAAGAGGGAAATCGAGGTTGAATAAGTTTTTAAATTGTGTTTGTTTGTTTTAATATTTCCTGTTTTTTTTTTCATTTTCTATTCCTGTTTTTTTTCCGTTTCTGTTTTTTTTCTCATTTTCTGCATTTTTTCATTTCCTATTCCTGTTTTTTTCTGTTTTTGTTTTTTTTCATTTGTTGTTAAAGGAGGTTTTTCGTTTCCATTAAGCCATAAAACCCATAAAGCTGCGTCTATAAGTAGGAGAAGCTTAAGAACTTATGGTAAACTAAAGTGGACGGGTTAGGAAGATCAAGTTACCGAGCTAAAAAGGGAGAAGGGAGTCGGCGAAGAGCTAGACAGACACGCAAGAGGTCAGGCAGGCAGGCAGGCAGGTATAGGCAGCGTCTGAAGGTAAAGAAGAAGAAGGCTCTGTTATGAAGGCTCGTGCGGCTGCCAGGTAAGAAGCATACAGACCGCCGGGCAGGACAGGCAGACAGGCAATTATTGAGGAAGTCGGGGAGGCAGACTACCGAGAAACAGGCCGCGTGGAGGACCATGAAAAGGGTGGTGCGGAAAGGGAAAGCAGGTTGAAAGAACACGGAGGAAGAATAGAGAGAAAGAGAGGTAGGAAAGAAAGAAAGAACGAGTACACTAGGAGGAGGGGAGGGAACGAGAAGGCAGGAGATAAAGAAGAAACAATTAAAAGAAAGAGAAGCAAAAGGGGAAAGAGAGAAAAGGCAGACGAGAAGGAGGAGAGGAGAGAGAGAAAGCAAGAGAGAAAGGGAGGAGGAAGGGGGAGGCAGACAGGCCGTTTATAAGGTGAGAGAAGAGAGAGACAAGAAAGACGAGGAGGGAGAAAGGAAGAAAGGACGTAGGAGAGGAGGAAAGAAGAAAGAGGAGGAAAGGAAGAATAAAGCAAGAGGGAATAAGCAAGGTAAAGAAAAGCAGGCAGTCAGACAGGGAGGCATGAGAAAGGAAGAAGAAGGAAGGAGGGGAAGGAGGGCGGGGAGAAAAGGAGGAAAGAGGGGGGGAGGGGGCGCTCTCTCCCACCCTGCCCGGACACAAACACCAGCATTGATCATGGGCAGGGAGGGAGGGAAGAGGAGGGAAGGAGGAAGAAAGAGGGAGGGAAGGAGGTTTTCGTGCATCCTTTTCCTGCATGTTTTTGCGGGTCTCCTCTCTTTACTAATGCTCACGAACGCTCCACCACCACCACCGCCCCTTCTCCCCCGCACATCCCTACCTTACACCCCTTCCATATCATGTGTCCCCTCAGACCACCACACACCAACACAACCACCCTTCCCATCACCACTCGGTCAACCCTCTTCCCTCTCCACATAACACCCACTCAGAATTATCCCCTCCACTTTTCTCTTCCTCTTTCTCTCTCTCTCTTTCCTGCTCCCCTTTACAAACGTCATAAGCCTCCTCCTCCTCCTCCCGGCATTTCCACCCCTCATCCACACACCCTCCATCTTTCCTCTCCACTTCATATATCGCTCCCCTCCACACCACATCAACCACAAGTCACCTCCTTCCTCCTTCTCCTCCTCCTCCTCCTCCTCTCGGCTTCTCCACACCCAATCCTCCTCGGCCTCCCTCTCCACCTCATCTCAGCCATTATCTTTGTATGCGGCGGGACAGGGCCCTCGACGGACGTAAATTCAGGGAAGCAAAGCGAAGGAAAAATAACGTTGAAAACTGAGAAGATAGCGACAAAAGATTCTTAAAGGAGGTCTCATGGAAAAGCAGAAACGCACCTCCTCCTTTTGTGAAGTAAATAAGGAGAATGATACGATATACATACACACATACATACATATATACATACATACAGACAGACAGAAATACAGAAATACAGAAATACAAAAATACATAAATACTTACCTAGATAGTTATACATATAGTCATAATTATACTTATACTTATTTACATAGATCCATACCCACATATACATACATACATACATATATACTGGCATACATACATACATACACACATTCACAAACACTCGCGTACAAGTATTACCAAACACACACACACACACACACACACACACACACACACACACACCTACTCTCCTCCATTTCCCCCTACCCCTCCTTCACCCCCCCCCCTTCACCCCCCGCAACCAAAGACTCTCGTATGATATCAACCACAACCAAAAATTAATTTCCTTGAAACCAAAAATAATAAAATAATCTCAGGCAAAAAGAAAAATAGAATCCGTAAAATTACAAACCCAAAGCAAAAGACGCCAAAAAAAAAAAGAAAAAAAAATTACAACTCATTTCGCTAAAACACGAGATGGGCTCAACGCAACGCCATGTTTGTGTGTGTGTGTGTGTGTGTGTGTGTGTGTGTGTGTGTTTGTTTTGCCTTTTCGATCCTTACGTCACAGAGAACCGTATTAATTGGAGAGAGAGAGAGAGAGAGAGAGAGAGAGAGAGAGAGAGAGAGAGAGAGAGAGAGAGAGAGAGAGAGAGAGTGTCATCATTCAAATTTAATTACATTCGGTGGATTCTGTTGGTACAAAATGTGGAGAGGCCTTGACAAAACACGAAATTTGAAACTTGTTAATTAATCTGTTATGGCGGAGGAACGCAAACTGGGACGAGTGTTCAGAGAGAGAGAGAGAGAGAGAGAGAGAGAGAGAGAGAGAGAGAGGGAGAGGGAGGGTGAGAGTCGTAATCCATTTCACCTTGATCACCAAAATCCACAACGCCATCAATACCTTCAAAAATTACGAAGGTAGTCATTCACAATAAACCCTTCCTCCTCTTCCTCTTTATTTTCCTCCTTTTCCTCCTCCTTCTATTTCTTCCTTTCCCTCCTCCTCTTCCATCCATATCTCTCCCACTTCCTTCTCCTCTGTCCCTCCTCTTTCGCTCCCTTCTTCCTTTTCCTTCTGCGACCTCCTTATTTTTCTCCTCCTTCACCTCCTACATCCATTTCTTCTTCTTCCTCCTCCTCTTCCATCCATATCTTTCCTCTCTTCCTCCTGCCCTATCCCTCTCTTCCGCCCCCTTCTTCCTTTTCCTTTCCCTTTCGCATCCTCCTAATTTTCCTCTTCTCTTCCTCCTCTTCCATACGTTACTTCCCCTCCTCCTCCTCCTTCTCCTCTATCCTCTTCTTCCGCTCCCTTCTTCCCTTTCCTTCCGCGGGTCCTCCTCTCCTTCCTCCGTCTCTCTTACTTGAAACTGCCATCAAGACTTATGAGGGAGACGCAGAGGCATTAGCGTGAGGCAATATGGCCTTATGTTCCAACCTTTTCCTGGAATTCTGGCCCGGCAAGGTTCGCTCTCTCGTGCTCACCTCCCAGGCCTGAATTAGAAGTACGTGATTTCCACAATAGCGAATAATGATATGCTGTAGTTAAGAAGATTGCGAGGAGACGGCATTAAGACGGACGAATGGCAGTGAGGGGCAGTGTGTTTTGATGTTTGATGTAGAAGACTGCGTAGATAGGCACTTTTGGATGGGTGAAGGGAAGGGAAGGGTAGGGTATGATGTCGTGTTATTAAGGGAGGGTATAGTGGAAGGGATCTGGGGTTGTTATTTGCTTATGTGCGTTTATGTTCGTGCCTCGTATCATCGTAGTCGTTTGCTGAGCCTTGTGGAGGGATAATTTTACGAGTCTCATTTTTATGGTTTAATGTGATGCTCCCATTTTTTTTAGTAATGTTTGCTTACCATTATCGTTACTATTATCATCATTTTTATAGTCGTCTAAATAATAATAGGTGTGGTAGTTGCACGAGGAGGAGTTATAGTAGTAGTAGCAGGCTCAGTGGCAGCAGGAGGCATATTAACAGTTGTAAACATCGTATTAAAGCCGGGATCGACCTCCCCTTTTCTATACTACAAGGTCAGTGGAGCGAAGGCGACACACACACTCTCCATGATATAAATCCACGAAGCAGTACCCAGGAATTTCATCTCGGAGCCTCTTGTGTCCCTCGAGTTCTTTTCTTTGAGAGCATCCCGACTAGACGCAGGGACGAAGCAGCTATATTCAATACCGCCAAGGGGGCAGACTTTAACATCCCCCGACGCTCGTCACACTCAGCGCCAGACAGTCAGACAGTATTTGGGTCCAGTTGACAGTCAGTCCCTTACGTTCTTTCACTTGCTCAAACTTATTTCGTCCCTTAGGCGCCACGCTTACCGTACTTGTCAAAGGGAGAAGAGTTGAGACCTAAATCTTAAATCTTGTTAGTGTCAGTGTTAGTAGTGATTGTAGTAGTAGTAGTAGTAGTAGTCATAGTAATAATAGTAATAGTAGTAGTTTCATTTGTCCTCATTTCTTTTGCATATCTCTTGCAATTCGTATTTTTTTTATATGATTGCTTTCAAAAATAACTCTCTCCCCCTTCCAATGTATAACAAAGGTGGTAGTCGCATTTTATCCTCGCATTTTCTATCTCGTTTCACATCTCTATTCAGTTCAGTGCGATTGCTTTAAAAATGTCTAGCAACTTTTCTCTCTCTCCCTTTGAAAGTCTCCCTATTCTTATTCACAAAACTGAAAAGAACCAGTCACTCAGCGCAGGAAAAGACGGACTCACACAACACCTGGGCTTCCTTCCTCCCCTCAGGCGGCGGCTACAAACTTGGCGAACTTCGAAATCGGATCTGGGAACCTTGCAGCCTTCCTTCCTCCCTCGGGGCTCGCGATGCAGGCAGGAGGAATACGGGTTAGGGAGCGGCGTAGGGATTACAGACAGGAAGAGGATAGGACGACGTAAAAGGTTAGGAGGCTCCGAAGAAAGGGAGGGTAGGCGTACGGGAAGAGATAGGGAAAGGAGAGTTAGCGAAGAGAATTTGAGAACTGTGAGAGCTAAATGGACAAAGGGAGATGATGATGCAGGGAAGGAAAGGACTGGAAAATGAGAAGGAAAGGAGTTACAAACGTCAGAATAGAACAGAGAATATAAAGGAAAATAGGAAAGAAGGAATTAGTGGAGATAAATATTTTGAGACCTGTAGAAGCTAAAAAGGGACAAAATGAGTTACTACAGGGAATGAAAGGCCTGGAAAACATTAAGAAATCAACATTGGAAAGGAAGTTACAGTGGCCAGAAAAGAACAAAGGAAAGAATTAGGGAAAGAGGAAGTGAGAGAAAGAGGGTGTAGGAGAATGGTAAAGGGCGAGGCGTTAAAGAAGGAGGCCACGGAAATTGATTAAGGAAGAGGAAATTGAAGTAGTGAGGAAGTCGGGTAATGGAAATGTGACAGAGGAAAGGGACTGGGAATTGTGTTAAAGGCGCGAGAGGAGTCAGAGGAGGGAAAGTACCGTAGAGACGAATGAGAAGAAAAAAAAACATAAAAGGGATAACACAAACTTTATATAGACGTAAGGAACAAAACACAAACAATACTATAGAAAAAAAGCGAAACAAAGAAAAAGGAGAAAAAAGGCACTCGTGGTTTGGTGAGGAAGCTACGAAAAAGAAGACTAGGAAGGAAAGGAGCGAAAAATCAGATGAAATAGTTTAGTGATGAGAGAAAAAAAATTATATGGGAATGTTTTAGTGTTTTTACGATTAACGGATACGAGGTGCTAAAAGGAAAGACATGTGTTGGTAATTAAGGGTAAATGGTTGAGCATATTAAGGAAGGGAAACTTGGGAAAGAAAATTGGAAAGGGATTAGAGAAAAGTGATGTAAGGATGAATGTAAGATAAATGAGGGAGCCGAGAGTATAGCCATGGGTGAAAGTTGGTAATTAGGGGATAATGGTGAGCTTATTAGGGTGGGAAAAGGTTGAAAAGAGAAATGGAAAAGGAAAGGAGAGAACTGATGTAAAGATAATTGAAGGATAAATCAAGGAGTCGAGAGTATAGCCATGGATAAAAGTTGGTAATTACTGGATAATGGTGAGCTTATTATTGTGGGAAAAGGTTGAAAAGAGAAATGGAAAAGGATAAAAGAGAATTCATGTAAAGATATATGAAAAAACAGAAAAAATAAGCTACATTGTCTTCCATTATATATATCATTCGGAACATATGCATTTCGAAAGGGCAAAAAAAATAGCTAAGATCAATTCCATTCAACCCAAACTAACAAATTGGGTATATTCTTTCATTCAAAACTTCACGTACAAGACCAGATAGTTAATTTTCATGAAGTATACAATGTGTTCAAAGTCTGTAAGTTTTTATGCTTACCGGAAACGAATGAATTACAACTTAGGTAGCTTGCTGATGATGACTATGTGTTTGCCCTGAGGAGTAGAGACCCGAGTGTCGAATTAGAATTATTAAGTTAGATTTATTTAACTTCTGAAGGTGCGGCTGAAAGATGAAGATGAAGCACTGACAGAAAGAGACAGACAAACAGACAGACAGACAGATGGGGAGACAACCAAAACACAATGCATGAATTAAATTAACAAGAAGCACGACAGGACAGCCAAATAACTTCACGGAAAATCCCTTTAAACACAACAGCAGCAGCATCTCATGGGCAGACGTTCACTATAGTTTAATCAGGAACAAGCAGCGGGCGGGAGGACTGGAGGGCGGGAGAGAGAGGACGGGGATGCTGGGATGCGGGCGGGGTGGCAAGGCGGCTCCGACATCAGTGAGTAATGAGGTTTGCCAACGCCTAAGAACCTTCCTGCAGCGACGAGACGGAGATGAGACAAATGGCAGGGCATCTTAGGCGACACCGACCCACTGAACTGTAAGGGCAGATAAGGTACTCGACCCTATGTCTGAGTCTTGGATCTTGGTGGCTATCTGTCTCTGTCTGAATTCCTCCTCCTCTCCATCCTCATTTCTTCCCCTCGTTTTCTTCTCTTATTTAGTTTCCTGGTGTTATATTCCTCGTCTTCTCTTCACTTATTTACCAGTAGTTTCTCTTTTCACTCTCTTTTGTTTCCTTTGTATCTAGTATTGTTATTCTATGCGTTTGTCCCTCACCTGCATCTCTTTTACGTTTTTTTCTTCTTCTTTCTTCGTCTTTCTTTCCTTCTCCATTAGTCTTTCCTCCGAGTCTCAGATTCTCCCTTCCTTCCTTCTCGCTTCTCTTTCGTCCATTTTTCTCTTCTCCTTTTGCCTTCTTTCTCCTTCTCCGTGTTAGTTTTTATGATGATCCGTTTACTTCCTTTATGTCGTCCTTTGTCCAGCTCTTTTTCCCTCCCCTCTCTCCTCCTCCTCCTCCTCCTCTTTGCTTCTTGCCCTCGTCTTCTTCGCTGTCCGAGATTTCCCTCTTCTGGAGTTCATGTTTCATCTCTCTCTCTCTTCCCTCCTTACGTTTTTCTTTTATCATGCGTTTGTCACTCTTCCTCTTTCTTGCATCTCGTCATCTTTCGCATTTTTCTACCCCATTTTGCTGCACCAGGGTTCATCGTTTCTCTTTTCATCCTCCTTCTCCTTCGTTTCGTCTTATTACTCTTTCGTTGCGAGTCTTTCCTCTGCAACTCCACCCTTCTCTTTTCTCGCTTCCATCTTCTTCCCATCCTCTGCCATCTCGTCCTCCCGCCCTCTCTCCTTCCTCTTCCCGCCCAGCGAACGACAGACGACGCATCGATCTCGGCGTTTCGTTGCGGTCCTCACCTTTGTCTCTATCGTGAGTTATTTGTTTTTTACGCTCATCTCCCGGTGTGTTTGAGGCCAAAGAAAAGATGCGATGCTTTAATGTGGCCAAAGACGGAGATAACAGAAGTGTCGGGGCCGCCAGGGACTCGCTGGCTGCACGGAGGGAGTGGAAGAGGATTATGTGCAGAGGAAAGCAAAGGAGTAAAGGGAATAGTGAATGATGGCGGTGAGTAAGGGCAGGAGTAAAGAAAGAAGGGAGTTAAGGAAGTGAGGGATGGACGGAGAATAGTAGCGGAAGGAGGAGCAGAGGATTATATACGAAGGAAAGGAAGGTAATAAAGGGAATTGGGAATGATGGCAGTGGGAATAGGGAGCCTCAAAGAAGAAAGGAGATTAAAGAGGTGAAGGAAGGCACAAAAGCGGTGGTGAAGAGAAAGAAAAGAAGGAAGGAAAAGTAATGAGTGAAGGGAATTACGTACATGAGAAGAATGGGATTATGAACGAAGGAAAGGAAAGGATGGACGATTGAAAGTAGATTAAAGGGATGCGGGAAGGGAGCACAAGTAGGAACGAAAAGATAAGAAAAAGGGAAGGATCGAGTGAAGAGGGTAACGTAAGAAACAAGAAGGAAAGGTCAAAAAGAAGAAATGCATTACAGTCATTCTCGAAGATAAGTGGAAAATGACAGATAAAAGAAATAGAGAGAAAGGGATGATAATGTCCTCGTTACATATACAGAAGGCGTTGATATATCTCCTCGTGATTAAACTTACTCAGCGTCAAGTTGGTTTGGAAAAGAAGCAAGGTGGATGACTTTCACGATGCAGGCTGCTTTATTCTTAGAGACAGGGGAGATATGATCCTCGGACGTCCACGGCTTGCAGAACTAAATTACACCCTTAGAAATGAAGGAGGAATTCTTATATCACTGGCGAAATATGAAAAGAAAAAGTGTGTTCTCTGATAAAATGAGAAAATATGTACTCAGACGTGAAAAGAAAACCTTGGTAAGAAAAATATGATAAAGAAATGAATAGAGAGAGAGAGAGAAAGATAAAAATAGAAGGGCATGTAAAAGAAAACAGATATCCACGAAGTAAAAATATCTAGAGAAATGAGAAACCTACATCTTTAAAACTTAGGTAGGAAAAATGTGATAAAGAAATGAATACGCGAAGATAAAAAGATAAAAAACAAGATGAAATATAAAAGAAAACAGATTCCCACGAAGTAAAAATATGCATGAAAAAAGGTGAATGCTAAATCTCGAGGAGGAAAATTTAAAAACGTAGGTGAAGTCTTAGTAAGGAAAGGAAGCCAAGGGTAAGAAAATAAATCATGGAAGGAATAAGAAAAAATGTTTGGTGCCGACGAAGTGATGAAAAATGTAGCTAATGGCGTTTATGCAGATGTGAGAGGGAAAAATCTCATAATACTGGAGATAAAAAATTGCGTAGAGGAAACTGAACCCAAAAGACACGAAAAAACAGCAATGACGTGTAAAATTAAGCAAAAGAAGCAATAAACAGCAACACCTATGAATAGAAAAACACGGAAATGATGAATATAATGTAGAAAAAGCAGAAATAAAGGTATAGAGACGAAAAAAACTAAAAACAAATGTAAAATTAACCGAAAAAAACAGTAAACAGCAAAATTTCAGACTAGAAAACACGAAAACGAAGTGAATGTAACGTCGCAAAAGCACATAAAAAAAGTATAGCCAAAACGAAGAAAAACAAAACACACTCAGAAAAGGCGAAAACAAGTATAGCCATAAAAAAGTGAAAACATAAACAAACAAGTATAACCAGGAAAAAAAAGATGAAAACAAAACTCCCTCAGAAAAGGCGAAAACAAGTATCGCCAAAACAAAAACAAAAATACCCCGCTCCAAAAATAGGAAGAGAAAAACTCGGGCGGTGCAAATGAAGCGAAGAAATGTGAAGCCAAACATGATTTACGGGGACCGGAGCGAAGGTGTGGCGGCGAGGATATGCGAACGATGATAGATGAGGGCAAGTTCCTGCGGGGCGGCGGGGCGTGAGGGCGTCGGGGCGTGATGGGACGGCGCGGCGCAAGTGAAGCAGGAGAGGCGCCACAAAGGGAAAGGAAACTGAGGAGCTGGGCGAGGTAACGAGGTAGAGAGCGCCGGGTGGAGATTGAAACGCGAGATAGAAAGGTTTGCGAAGGATGGAGATAATGAAATGAAAGAAAATGAAATGAAATAAGAACGAGAAATAGGAAAATAATGAAGAAAGGGAGTAGAGGAAGGCGTGTGAAGATCCAAACGCGAAGTAGAAAAGTTTGGGAAGAACGAAGATGATAATATTTGAAAAAGGCGAAATGTAATAAGAAAAGCATATAAATGGGAAATAATGATGTAACAAATAAGAGGGAGCCATGTTAAGATTGAGACGCGAGATAGAACAGCCTGCAAAGAATGAAGATGATAATATGACAATAGAAAATGTAATAGGGAAAGGGAAATTGGATATACTGATGTAACGTAGTCAGTTTGTATATAGTATCCCAATGGTTGTTTTTAAAGGACAATCCGTGAAGACTGAAACGCCATACAGAATATTTAACAAAAAACGAAGAAAATATGATCACAAAAGACAAAATATAATGAAAACGGGGAAATGGAAAATTATAACAATCCGAGGAGACTGATTTCACAAAGCACGAAATATATTATATATCGACGATGTAAGCAATATGTCAGGAGATTAAACTGGGAGAATGCATCGTTTTAAAAGAGAAAAGAGCAAAGAGGCGAGAACCGAGAGCGTGTGTTTGTGATGCTTCATATGACTTACAACTGACTGCGATAATGTAAGCAAGTGAGGAAGTGAGAAAATATATATCAAAATACCTTAATCATAATCCTGTAATAATGCGGATGATTGAAATGTGACCTATAACACTTTCAAGGCGATAATATTCCAGCACGGGAGTCGAGAGAAAATAAAGCGATTATGCACTTAATTCTACAGAAGATTAAAATTTTCGCTGATAATAGTATATAAAGAAAGTGAAAGGGGTTGAAATGTGTTAATACCGAATATGTGTGTTTGTTATTCTTAAGAAAAAAACGAAGCGAATCTGGAGACTAAATTACTAAGAACTTAAGAACGAAAAAATTACACTGAGACACACAGACACGCACCGACAGACAGACAGACAGAAAGACAGACAGTGAAATGAATTGAAACATTTTTACAAGATTTCGTAACAAGAGCGATTACGTTTAATAAATTTACCTCGTTCGTCTCAAAGAATATAAGACAGAGAGATGAGGAGCAACGGGACAAGGAGGAGGAGGAGGAGGGGGAGGAGTTTGAAATAAGTTTTAAATAAGTTGACATTACCGTGTGTAGGAAGAGCGCATATGTTTAATTTACCGTTGATTCAAGAATTTACAATATGATTTAGAGTTGACGTTACTCCGCGACAAGAGAAAGAGACCAGAGGGAGAGAGAGAAAGAAAGATGAAAGGCACCAGCACATAAAAGGGGTGACGAAAGGATGGAAGGAAGGGAAGTGGAGGAACGAGAGGGAAGGAGATGAAGAGGAAGAGGACGAGGAGGAGGGAAGGAGGGAGCATGAAGCAATGACGTGAGAAAAGATAGCAAGTGGCAGGGATAAAGAATAGGTGAGGGACGCTGAAGATTAAAGAAGAGAAAAGAAAAAGGAGAAAGAAAGAGAGGGAGAACGGGAGAGAGAGAGAGAGAGAAAGAGAGATTGTCAGAAAAGGAAAGAGGCGACAAAAGGAAGACAGGAAGGATAAAGCAGCAAAAATACACCAAAAGAAAATAATAAAGAAGAAAGAAAGGCGAGAACGATGAAGAAGGAGGAGGAGGAGGAGGAGGAGGAGGAGGAGGTGAAAAATGTGTTAATGAGAGCGAAGAATACTCAAAACTGGTTAATGAGAGAGAGAGAAAAGAAAAAAAGAGAGAGCGTGTCCAAGAATGAGAGAAAATAAGGCAAGATTCTTTTTTTATATTAATCAGCACCGGCAGCGAGGTGGGACAAAAGTTTACCTGCGCGCACAGCAAAAAAAAATAGCATTCAAAAGGACGAACAAGAAAGAAAAAGACGAGAGAAAAGATGAAGAGAGAGAAAAATGAGATGAAATAGTGACTTCATCTCGCCGTCAGCGCACCAGCATCCGTAATGACCTGCATGACGCCCGCTGGCAGAAACAAAGACACCCACGCATTTAAGAGGACGGACAGACAGAGGGACGAAAAGAAGAAAAAACGCATATGAAAGAAAGAAAAAGAAAGCTTGAAACGGGACACCCTCTTCATATCGCCGTCGTTGAAGCGCCGTGATGGCCGTGACGAACACTTAGCACCTTTATCCAACGAAGAGTGAAAGAGAGACTAGAGAAAGAAAAGAAACTAGAGAGAGAAAAGAAATCACCATAAAAGAGAATATGAGAAACGGTTGGAGCGTATCACACACTTACCATCTTCATCCATAGAATAGAAAGAGTGAAAGAAAAGAAAAATATGGAGAGAACTGAGGAAGAACATCAAGAAAGATAGATTGAGAAGCGAATTAAGTGTAGCATATAGCACCTCTGTCCTACGAAGAATGAAAATGATAAAAGAAAAGAAACTAAGGAGAGACAAAGAACTCCATCACGAAAGATAATTGAAAAGCGGATGAAGTATAGCACATCACACACTTACCATCCTTATCGTACGAAGAGTGAGAGAGAAAAGAGAAGATACTAAAGAACGTCGAAAAACAGAACCCCATTACGAAAGAGAAATTGAGAAGCGGACGGAGGAGTCTAGCATATTACACGCGAGCCATCAGCGAGGCAACTAGAGCGGCAATGGCTCGCCCTCGCACCATATTAATGCAAGCCTCGTAAACTGTGACCCGTAGCTGACAAGGGGCCATAACCAGAGGCGCCATCATCGAGAGGGAGCGAGGGACGGAGCGCGGAGAGACGGGAGATACTCAGCCAAGGATGGGCATGATGGACAGCGCTGGACAGTTCGATGTGTGGGACGGGTGCTGGAAGGCGGAAAACAGTGTGCTGTTCTTATGTTATTCTGAATGGCTTTGGGGTAGAATAGAACCTAGGGGGTGTGAAAGAGAGAAGAAGACTGTGATATAGAGGTTGTTAAGTTATTCTTGATGGTCCACTGTCAGAACGGAACCTCAGGAGTGTGAAAGGGAGAAAAATTACGTAATCTAGAGGATCTTCCATTACTGTTGATGGGTTTGTAGCGGCTGAGAATCTTGTAAGAGTGAAAGGGAGAAGAAAAAGTGTAGTCTAGAGGGTCTTATGTTGCCATCGATGGCTTTGGGGTAGAACAGAACCTCGTGAGTGTGAAAGTGAGAAACAGAAATCAATATATAAGTTCTAAGTACATTCTTGATGGCTCAACTGCAGAACGAAAGCTTGGGATTGAGAAAGGGAGAAGACAAATGCAGTCCAGAGGTTCGTATGCTAATCTCGATGGCTCTGCGGCAGATCAAAACCTCTTAAGAGAAGCGAGTGTGGAAGTGAGGAGAAGAATGTATCGGAGGAGGCCTTGATGTGGTAATTATGGAGAGTCATCAGGCCTGCATGAGACGAGGAAGAAGGAGTATGATGATGATGATGGTGGTGAGGGATGATGATGAAGATGAGCCGCAGTTAGTGAATGTTTGATAAATAGAGAATGAGAGAGCGGAAGAATGAAAGGGGGAAGGAAAAGGTAGGTGAAGGTTAGGGAAGAGGGTCATTGTCGCCCTACCAGCACCTACCAGCGACAACATGGCCACTTCTTGTTTCCCATTATGACGAGACACAAAAACGCCCCCTCGGTCACTCCTCGTTTAGCCGTTCTTTTTCGCCTCGGCAAATTGAAATTCTCTGCGGCCACTCGGGTTTTCTTTCCTCCCTTCCTTGCTGATGGTCGGTAATTGCTGGGGATTTTGTATTTTTTAACCCTCCTATCCCTCTTTCTATACCCCCTTTGATCTCTTTACTGCATACACTCCTTCCGTCTCTGTGTGTCTATGCATTAAATATGAGTTCGTTATGTGCTTCAGTGAGGGAAAAAGACAATCATAACTTATATTTGTACCCTCCCTTCTCTCTTTCTTTGCTTCCTTCACTCCTCCTTCACTCTCCCTTCCGTGTCTCTGTCCTATCTGCGTCCTATGATTCAATGAGACGAAAAAGACAATCAGATCCTATATATTATTTCTTCAGTGAATGTGAAAAGTTGTATGCACCCAGAAGCTCCTGAACCAACTCACAAGTCTTTCATATGTACATCAGAGCAACTATTTTGTTATATGTGTTTAGGAGACAAAACGCATCGGTGCAAAGCGTATTCGATTCCATTATGTAAATAGGGGTTTTAAGTGCTCTATGTACCCGCTCGACCCTGCAGTGAAAAATGAGTAATGGACTTTCAATGATATACAAATAATATCTAAATGCATACTTGTTGAATATATAAAAAGAACAGAATGACGAGTAATTTTAATATATCACCAGTGTCCTTGACAAAATGCTGGTACGTTTGTTGCGTTCTAGTGTGGAATTGGATATTAAAAGTTCTCTCTCTCTCTCTCGTTAGTTCTTCTGTAAATATATAGTTAGTGGAGTATATGATTGCGTGTGGAAGAGTACCCCCTTAAAGAGAGTATAGCGTGTTAGGATTTCGGATGCTGAGGCTTTGGGAGATCGAGTGCTTAAAATTGTGAGAAGGTTAGTTACTTACCGCACAAACACACACAAACACACACAAACACAGACACACAAGGACGATTAGAAACACACACTCACAGTTAGTTACTCGCCGCACAAACCCACATATACCCCCCCCCCCCACACTCACACACAGACAATCAGAAAAGCGCACACACACACACACACACACACACACACACACACACACACACACACACACACGGAGATCACAAAATAAAACTGATTACCCGGAAAGCGAAATCCATCCAGGAAATTCGACGGAAAATTTTATCCGATCTCAAGGATAAAAAAAAAATGCTGTTCTGCCAATTACAGCGAAATCAACGGAAGGAATTATCATTAGTGTTGTTTCGGAGCCTGTATTAGCGAAGGGAGGATATGAGGGGCCATGCTTCCCCCTGATGTAAAGAGACTGAGAAGAACTGTTGTCAAACAGGAAAATAGGAAATAGCATAAAGAAAATTACTGAAATAAAGCAGAAGGAGGAGGAAGACGAAGAAAAGGAGAAAGAAAATTAGTAAAAGAAAGCTAGTTAAATAAAAAAAGAAACTAATAAAATAAAAATAAAACTAGTAAAATAAGAATAAAACTAGCAAAATAAAGCAAGAGGAAGAGGAAGGCGAAGAAAAGGAGGAAGAGAAGCAGAATGGAAATGATGCGAGTATGATAAAAAGAAATGAAGAAAAAACAAGGAAATAGCTTAAGTTGTGTGTGTGTGTGTGTGTGTGTGTGTGTGTGTGTGTGTGTGTGTGTGTGTGTGTTTATGCATCTAGTTCGTTTCAGTGATGAACTCAATCTCATTTGCATCTTTCCAGCTCTGTAGCGATCATTCTCTTAAGCTCTTTCTTGCTTATCGAAGGGAACTCATTTTTGCTACGCCCGGAAACCTCTTTCGGTTATTCTCTGTTGGCTTTTGCAGGGGCAGCGATTGGGTGGCTTGTTTTGTTTCTTCTGTGTTCATTGCCCTTGAGCTGTTTCTCCTTTCTCCTTTAAATCTCTGCCTTGTAAGATAAATAAAGTTAAAATAAGTTACATCTTCAAATACCTCGTAAGAAAGACCCTGTTAGATTAAGTTACACCTTCAAATCCCTACCTTGTAAGATAAATAATATTAGAATGAGTCACCCCTTCAAAACCCTGCCTTATCAGAAAGAAAGTCCCCGTTAGAATAAGTCACGCAGCGTTGTTTTGCGGTAAAGTTTCAAGCCATCCCCTCCGCAGTGTTGGCCGCAGTACACTTCCACCAATACAGCTTCGGTAAAAACAGACCCAGGAAGTTTGCTCGTTAGTTTAAGTTGAAGAATAAAACTTTTCGTCAGCGTTGAGCACTTCAGGATTCTACCGCCGTTTCTCTCTCTCTCACACACACACGAAAAAAAATTGGATCGTGTAACTTCGCCCCTTAAGACATCAGCCGAACAGCTTTACCGTGTCACAGGATATAAGGAATCCCATAAGTTTTCTGGATCACAACCAACAAAACACTATACAACTCCCTGCATGCCCCTCAAGATATCACACAACCAGCTTCATCGTGAGACATTTTATAAGGAAGCTCCAAGTTTGCTGGATCTCAACCAAAAAAACACTCCTTATGAACGCTTCCATGCCTAACATCACCCGAACGCATGTCCCTCCGGTTCCGCCTTTTCCAACATCCTCCTTTCTCATGCATTTCTGATCCGACTCGCACGTGCCATCAAGCCGTCTATTTCCTGTCTATCTTCTCGACTACCCTCCCTCTCTTCATCCCTCTCTCCCTCCCTCATTCCCTCATGCCTCTCCTCATTACACGTCTCCCTCCAGTTCCGCCTTTTCCAACATCCTCCCTCCTCATGCATTTCTGATCCGACTCACAAGTGTCATTAAGAGATCTTCCTGTCTAACTTCCCGACTACCCACGTTCCCTCTCTCTTCCTCCCTCCCTCCCTTCCGCAATCCGGCTCACTTACTCCTCCGGGAAACTGTTCAGTCAATTTTGCGCCGTACCGGAATTTAGTCTGCGTTGAAGCTCACGATTTTACCGGTAATTTTTGAGGCCTTACATCTCTCTCCTTTCATTCGTCTGTGTGGGTGTGTGGTGGGGGGGGGGGGGGGGGTTGTGTGTGTGTGTGTGTGTGTGTGTGTGTGTGTGTGTGTGTGTGTGTGTGTGTGTGTGTGTGCAGAAAGCTGGGCAATTAGAGACAGAGGCTGATGGTAAATACACAAAAACAGACAGACAAACAGACAGGCAGACTGAGAGCACGTGGATAAATTCCTCTTAGTTTCGTTAGTCTCCGAATTCATTGGACATACATACATACATGCATACGTAATACATACACACAGACAAACACAGACGGACAGAGAATATTTTGCGCTTTGACGTCGAAGCTGAATATGATTTGCTTTATCTTGTTTCCCTTGTTTATCATGCATCGTCTTGGGGCCTTGGGAGGACTCCGAGGCGACTGTGTGTTTGTGTGTCCTTGAAGGCGGGAAAGAGTGCGGAAGGAAAGAGAGAAGGAAGGAAGGGAGGGAGGTAGGAAGGCGGCAAAGTTGAAGGGATGCATCGTCCGTGTCTCTCGTTGTTAGTAAGGAAGGAAGGAAGGGAAGGAAGGAAGGGAGGAAGAGGAAGGAGGCGAATATCGTGAAGGGGTATTGTGCATCGTCTGAATGTCTCGTTTGAAGTAAGGAAGAAAGGTAGAGAAGGAAAGAAAGGAGGAAAGAAGGGAGGAAGAGTGGGGTGGCAAAGGTCTTGAAGGGGTATTGTGCATCGTCTTGTTGTCTCGTTTGAAATAAGAAAGGAAGGGAAGGGAAGGGAGGGGAGGAAGAGGAAGGAGGCAAATATCTTGAAGGGGTATTGTGCATCGTTTGGTTGTCTCGTTCGAAATAAGAAAGGAAGGGAAGGGAAGGGAGGGGAGGAAGAGGAAGGAGGCAAATATCTTTAAGGGGTATAGTGCGTTGTCTGAATGTCTCGTTTGAAGTAAGGAAGAAAGTAATAGAAGGAGGGAGAAAGAAGGAGACTATCGAATCGATAAAAAGGAGCAAGAGGAGGAGGAACAGAGGGTCCCGGTAGTAGTAGTGGTAGTGGAGGAGAAGGCAGACGAGGAGGAGGAGGAGGAGCAGGAAGAGAGGAGGCAGCGAGTGCATGCCGAATTTCCTCCTGTCTCCAAGTTTTAAGAAGAAAGAAGAAAGAAGGTTGTCAAAGGAAGCGACCAGAACAAAACTAGTAAAAAATAGACAAGAGAGGCAGCTAGACGGAGAGGAGGCAGAGGAATAACAGAGAGAAGAGAATACGAATCTGCTGATAAGACGGAAGGAAAAACAACAACAAAGAAATACCCCAAAAGAAAAGCAGAAGAAACGGAAAGACGAAGAAAAGGAGGAGAAAGAAAAGAAGGATGAAAGGAAAGCGAGTCTGATAAGAAGGAAGAAAAGAAGAAAAAAACACATGGAAAATATTAACGTCTTTAGTGTGATGTAAAAAATAGAGGAAGTAAGAGAAAGAAAGAAAGAATAAGGAGAAGGAAAAGAGGAGAAAATAAGGTAGAACATAAAGAAAGGTGAGGAAAGAGAAGCTAGGAAAAGAATAAGGAGGAGAGAAAGAGGAGGAAAAAGGGTAGAGGATAAGGAGGAAAAGCAAACGGAAATAATAAGAAAGGAAAATGGAGGAAGAAAGCAAGAGGAAGAGGAGTATGGGAAGAGGAGGAGGAGGTGGAGGAGGTGTATGGGAAGCAGAGGAGGAGAGAGGAGAGGTGCACATGTTATAAAGAGTCAATGGATGGGAAGGGAAAATCAGTTACGGTCCGGCTGTCTGAGGAGGAGGTTGTTGTTTTCGTGGCTCTGAACTTTGTGATTGTCGTTATGTTGCTGTTGTTGTTGTTGTTGTTGTTGTTGTTGTTATCCCAGGTCAGCTCACACGGAAACTTTCTTACGAACGGACTTTGGGAGTTTGGGGTCGAATCAGCTTTTCTCCTCCTTTTTTTGTCTTCTCTTTCTTCTTTTCTCTTTCTCTTTCTTCTTTCGTCTCTTCTGATTCTTTTTTTCCTTTCTTCTCGTCTTTTCCATGCTCTTTTTCGGGATCTCCTTTCTTCTCTACCGTTTCTTCTTCATCTTCTTTAGCTTCGTTTTCATCATCAACTTTATCTGTCTTTCATTTCCTTCTCCGCTTCCTCTTTCTCATTTCAGTGTCTTTTCTTTTTTCTGTCTCTTCATTTTCATCTTCTTCATCCTCATCTTTATCATAACCTTTCTTCTGTCTCCCACCCAGTAACATCACTTTCCCTCCCCCAACCTTACCTCAGTTCCCCCATCCTTCCCCTCCCCCAACTTCCCCAATATCCAGTACCTTCCCAATACCGTCTACCCTCCCTCTCCCCAATCTATCCAGCACCCTTACCCTCAACCCTACTCTCCAATCTCCCCAGTACCCTTCACATCTCCCAACCTACCACGTTTCCTTACCCTAACACACACACCCCGCTTTCCTCAACCTCCCGTTCCACCTCCCCCACATAACCTTACCCAAACCCTTACCTTCCCTCCCCCAACCTTCCCAGTAATTTCAAACCTACCTCCTTCTTTCCCAACCTCCCCACCCCCAGTACCCCCTCATCGACCCCCATCCTCCCCCATCCCCCGCCTCGGTGCCATCTTGAACGAAGCCTTGTTTGCGAAGAGCTTGTAACTCCTGCGGACGCCTTGTCAACGCTTATTTGTCACGCGTAACTTGACTTTAATGAAAACGCTTCTTGGGCACGTACAGGGAAGTCTTTCTTTTATGTGTGGGTGTCGAGGGGGGAGGGCAAGGAGGGGAGGTTTGGGGGGGTACGTGTGATTCTGCAAAAATAAAAGTGTTACCCCTCATGCCCCTGTCTCCTGCAATATAAATCCCCCTCCTCCTCTTCCTCCTCTTCCTCGTCCTCTTGGTCTTCTTTCTTCCTCCACTTCTCACCTCTTGCGTCTCCACTCGTCACGTCTTTCACCTTTCTTTTTGTTCTTCTCCCTTTCTTCCTCCCTTCTTTCTTTCCTCTGTTATTCCTTTCCTCCGTATGTTAGCGTTGTCCTTATCTCTCTTTCTATTTTCTGTTTCTCCTATTACTTTCTCCTCTCTTCTTCCCCTTTCCTCTCCTCTCCCTCTTTCCAATCCCTTCTTCCTTTCCTTTATTCTTCACCTTCATTTTTTCTTTTATTTTGTTTCCAATTTGATTTCTTTTCATTTTTCCTTCATTTTTCCCCTCCTCCTATTCGTCCACCACCATTCTTCCATTATTCCTCCTGTTTATCCCGTTCCTTCTCCTCCTCTTCCTCTTTCCTTCAATCCTTCTTTCCCGTCTTTTATTCACTTCCAACAACTTATTTAACATTTCTTACCACTCCTCTAACTCCTTCACAGCCTTCATTCCTTCTGGCCCTCCACCTCCTCCTCCTCCTCTTCCACCTAACCTGCCACATCATCCACACGTACAGGCTTTCCTCATCCTCTCATCCTTAAACAGCTAGGACATGAGGAGCAGCTTCAGGCTTTTTTCTCTTCCCTTCACCGGACGAGGAGGAAAACCTTGCCGCCGAGTCTGCCTTCCATCCGACCTCGAGGCTCCGCTCCCTTATCACGGCCGCCACTCACTCCACGGCCACACTCGAGTCTGCTGTCTGTCTCTGCTCTCTCTCTCTTTCTCTCTCTCTCTCTGCCAGTTGCTCTCCCTCCTCTCTCTCCTCGTTGCTTTCTTTCCTGTTCTTTTTTTCTATTATGTTCTGTTTCCTATTCCTATTCCTATTTCCATCGTATTATATTGTGTCTTCTCCCTATTTTTATCATATTTTATCCCTGTTATCTCTTCTCCTTCCCCCATTACTCTCTTTCTCGTGTTTATTCTGTCCAATATTTTGTTTTCCTATCCTATTCCTATCTATTTCAATCTCTATCCTATTTCATTTTATTTCTTCACCTTATCCTTATCTTATTTTTTTACTGTTATCTTCCTATTCCTTTTTATTCTCTTTTTTATTCTGTTTTATCTTTCATCTTTGTTTTCATTAACCTCTTGACCTTCTTTACTCTTCATCACTCTCTCTCTTTTTTTTTCTCCTGATTTGCTTGTTTCGTCTTTTTTAACTCTTCTGTTCGCACTGTTTTGGAAGACTTGCATTTTTTTTTTTTTATTATTATTTTCGAGTTTCCCTTCATTAACTTTCCCTTTTTATTTATCCTGTTTTTTTTTCATGGTTCCTGTTAATTTGAGTCTGTTATCGTTTCTTTCGTTTAGTTTTTCCGTCTGGCGTTCATTGGTTCCGACGTTTTTGCTTTAATATACTTTTTCGCTGTCACTCCGAATTGTTGCTCTTCATTTTACAATTCTTCTTTAACGTACTGATTGCCCCTCGCTTCTTTTATCTCACTTAATATTTTGCTTATTCTCTTCTGCTCTCTTTTTTCCATCAGCCGCTTTCTATCCACTATATATGAATTCTTTTTGTCTCTCAACTTTCAGGTTTCCACATTTTTTGGGTTTCGTTCCAGTTATATTCATTTTTCTTTCCGTGTTCCCCTATTTTTTAAGGTTTCTTTTACTCCACTTTCCTTTCAGACTCTATTTTCATTTTTCTCCCATCGGTAAAGTCTTTGCTATTCTCTAAACCACTCACTCATTTGCTATCATAATTTCTTCCGGGTTCCCACACCCGAGTTTTCATTTCTGTTTAACTACTACACACCATTTTTTTTTTAAGGTGACTTCATTTTCTTTTCTTTTGCGCATAAATTTAAACGCTACCTTTTCACCGCTCCTACATAACTCACTTTTGCATTGTCGCGTTGCTTGCCCGAGGACTGTTTCTATCTCCTTTTATAACCTCGACCTAACTTGTCCTCTTTCTGTCATGTTTTCTCTTGCCTCTGTTTATTTTTACCTCGCTGCTGCACGGGGCTTTCCGGCTGGCTGGCTGCAGATCCTTCCGAGCAGCAGCGGCGCCAGGAGGGACAAGTAAGGCAGTACTGCAATGAAACAATAATGAAGTTTGCGCTTGTCGATGCATATTTAGCGACGGGAGACAAAGGCTTTAAATGACAACGGCACTAAACGAGAGAGAGAGAGAGAGAGAGAGAGAGAGAGAGAGAGAGAGAGAGAGAGAGAGAGAGAGAGAGAGAGAGAGAGAGAGAGAGACACACACACACACACACACACGCACACGGACACGGACACTCACACGCACACACACCTGGCCCCTCCTCACCTGGCTACCTGCTCCCATTACCCCCAAACTTTAGTCCTCCCATAAATTGCAAACATCAGGGCAGTCTCTCTCTCTCTCTCTCTCTCTCTCTCTCTCTCTCTCTCTCTCTCTCTCCTTGCTTCCCTTCCGTCTTTATTCATTCGAGAGAGAGAGAGAGAGAGAGAGAGAGAGAGAGAGAGAGAGAGAGAGAGAGAGAGAGAGAGAGAGAGAGAGAGAGAGAGAGAGAGAGAGAGAGAGAGAGAGAGTTAGAACCTTATTCCAGGATTCTTTTGATCCTGCTCACTCTTTCTTTCCTTCTCGAAACCTTTCCACCCATTTTTCCTCGTCATATTATAATTTCCCTTCTCCCATCTCCTCCTCCTTCTTCTCTTCCTTTCTCCCTCCCTGTTCAATACCTTCCCTTTGTATCGTTCCATCCCCATCGCTGCACAAAACCCTCCTTACCTCCCTTTCCTTCCCTTCCCTTCTCTTACCTCCGTTTACCTCCCTCCCTCCTATGCTAAGCTCGTTTCCTTGTCCTTGAATACTTATTTGCTGGACGGAGATAAAGTCTCGCGGTTCGCATATTGATGGCGGGTTGGGTAAGACGAGACGCCCTTGATCCTCGCTTTCTGATGTCGAGGCACTTAAAAAAGGCCCCGACTGATGTGACTGTGAGAGAAAGTAAACATTGTAACCTCATCCATGTCTCAACCTTTTCTTAGCCTTGTCGTTTGATCCCCT